>NC_090734.1:54452251-54477251 GCF_036898095.1 Palaemon carinicauda
TGAAGTGTGTTGCAGAAGACTACGGTTACAACCTCCGTTTTTTTTTCTTTTTCTTTTTTTTTTCATTGTTCCGGTCTACTTTTAAAATTAATTATTAACGTAGAACATTATTGTAAAATTGTTGTTCACTAAGTTCACCAGTAAAGTTAAGGTATTAAACGCCATTTTACCTGCACCCACTCTCTTGATGGTCTCTGAATATGTATAATTACTTGCACTGATATACATGTCTCATTAACTTATATCAATTAAGAATGATATTGAAGTGATGCTGAATAAGGAAATAATTTTGCCCCATCAAGCCTTACAAAATGGTCGCAGCTTAAATGAATGAAATGGCCTGTGATATTTATCAGTTTACACATTAATGAATAATTTCTTCCGGATACCTTGGTGCATTTGCAGAATAAACATCAAGATACCTAATTAATAGCGAGGACACGAGATGAAACAAGAGCTTGAAATAAAAGAAATAATTATCGAAACGATGAAGGAATTCACCAAGAATTTTGAGTAAAAGTACCTCCCTCCTCTTATCTCTCAGTTGAAAATAAGACATTTGTCTCTCATTTAAGAATATTTTTTTGAAGGAGGCATTAATATTTTGTTATTTTCTTTTGTAATTAGAATGTGTTATGATGTTTTAAAAGTGATGATGATGTTGTTATCAGCCCAAAGAATATAGGATGGAAATATGACTTAGAATTACACAAGTAGGTGAAAAACACAAACGAGCATCTTCCCATAAAAATATGAGTTTAAAGAATTAACACAAATTACTAACCCCCTAACATGAATTCATTAGGGCAATTAACACAAAACAGTTTTTGTAGAATTGTAGGTAGGAATAGCTCAGATAAAAGAATGTTACAGAAATACACTGTGGATAAATGGTTAACTGATACTGAAAGTAGAATAGTTAGTCTGAGAATAAACAATGAGACAGCAAAAATTAAACAGGCTATGTTAACTGTGAATACAAATGTAAGTGATGCTCACATAACCTTGAATAGCAAGCAATTTAAAAATGTAGCAACTTTTAGTGAGTTTAAAGAGAAGTGTAGGCACTTACGGCGATCAGCTAAAAATGCAGACAGATTAACAAATCTACATCAGTTCCTATCGGCAAAATGAGGGTGGCTCGATAAATGAACTTGCCACACAAATGGGGGATCACGTAGCAACGGTAAAAAAGGACACGACTCCTTTGCTAAAGGTGAGTTCATTGCTAATGATAATACAGGTAGACTTAGATGATGCATCAACTTATGTGACAAGTAGCATCCTAGATAGGAGTTTTACGAAGGGAAATGGAAATTTGCAATAGTGATAGGAAATCACGAGGTAAAACTCTAAGGAACTAATAACAACAAGTCCAACCAGAGAAATTTTGAATATCATAAATAATTGCAGGGAAGTTAGAACAGTAGATTGGAACAAGGTGCAAATTACCCTAGAGGTAAACAGAGTAATGGACAGCAATTTAGGGCAAAGACCGTTAAAAGGAAAAGAGAGGACACATTCAAATCTAGGGGAAGATTATACTAAAAGGGAGATAGAAATCATGCAAAATAATGTAAAAGAGGAAAACATACAGGGTAGAAAGGCAGGCAGAGAAAAAAAGAACCCCATCATAAAATAAACGAAGATACTTCTCAGAATGCCCATCCAGCACAAAGAAAGAGAAACTCAAATCCTCCAAATAGTGAAAAAAAGTTAAAAATAGTTAGTCGGATAGAAAGGAAGTCAAGAAGACAAAAAATACTGTATAGGAAAAATAGACTTAAGCGGAGGTACATCCACGTTGCAGATGACTATTTTATCTTATAGACTCTGGCAAATACAGTTGATATACTGGGATGCAATACAGTGATAGAATATTTAAAAATAACTACTCCCAAATTTTAAGGGTAATAAAATTGATATGAAGAAATTAAATGAAAACAAGAAAAAAATAAATGGGTATGAACTGTCGGATTAGATAGAGATTCAATTGCAAAAATGTACCAAATGATGAATAGAGATGTCACTTTTTTTTCTTTCAAGTAACATTTCCCAATAGAGCCTTAAGACATAGTTTAAAAACGATAGAAGGATGAAGTATGAATTTAATTTGTGAGAAGTGCAGGCTTAACATAAAAATAGTATAGTAAGGGTATGATTATACTTGTCAACGACAAGTGTTTTACAAAACTGACCACTTGGTGGGAGACGAATTTGATAAAAGAAACAGACTCCGGACTAAGAAACGGAAATAGAAATTAACTAAAAAGACGGAGGAGAAATAACTAATTTAAAAAACAGGAAGAGTAGCCAAGAAGGAATAAAATCCTTGTGAATATGTGACAGGCCCCGTATAAATAAAATAGAATGTTGACAGATAATACAGTAAAAAAAAAAATAGAACAGCCTAAATAAAAAGGGTATTCCAAGAAATTAATGTTACATGTAAATGAGGCTATAGGCTTATAGAATTATGCTGTTATAGGCAGAATAGAAATAAATGATGCTAGAGGCATTAAAAGAAACATGTTGCTGTTAGGCACAGCTATTTAACATGAAGATATAGGCATATGAATAATAAATGAACTATGATGCTATCAATTAAATATAAAGTCTGATCAGTACTGACAATATAACAAGCTAGAGTTTACCTAGAGAAGCATATTGATGACTAAATAAAAATAACCCGCAGATATAAAGAACATAGGATAACTTAAAATAGGATGCTAGAGTCGGTCAAAAGAGATAGCAATGAAGTTCTCATGAAGGAAAAATCAATGCACACTAATTAATTAATACTATTCTTGATAAAATAACTCATCTGAAAGGTGGGTAAGGACTTCCAATATAAAGGCGTACAGATTACATTTAGGTAATCAGAAAGGGGCACAATTTACAATAAAGAGCATAGATGTAAGGATAGATGAGAAATAGGCAGATATTAGCTATTTCAGGTGATAGGTTAGGCAGAATAGACGTGTTGCAACTGAAAATTAATAGAAATATCCGCGCTAGAACCTGCCAAAACCTGCTAATACTTTTTATATACTGGTAAAAATCATGAAATAGTATCTATCAGCCAACACCCCATAAGGAACACTGAGACTGTTAAAATAAATTACTAACTCTCCTCATAAATCTTCCGATATATATTACCCAATGAGGATAGATGTATTAGACTAGTAGATCCTCATAAGTAAAATTAAAATGTACAACATAAATGAAATGTCTATCCCGATAATAAATGATATTTGGCTCAATTATTGAAGAGTAAAATACATAGATAATATTGTAGGTACCATGGTCAAAGAATACAAGCCATTCACGGCTATTAACATTTTCGAAGAATACTGGAAATTAGAGTGAAGTCGACGGGCTCACCTTAGCTCCTCTAACTATTGGCAGGATGATGATCTAGAACTTGGAGACACAGAGAATGAATAAGCCTATAGGATGATGTTACTAGGTTTAGTAAGAATATAGATAGCCATTTGAAATAATAGAACTAGTATAGAAAGAGGGAGAATAGCAGAATAGAGATCAAGAATAATGAGTGACCTATCCCTAGATTTAAGTAAAGGGACGTAGAAAGTGTAGATAGATTTCAGATATGTAAAGATATAAGGGTTATTGTGGAAATCCTGCTCCACTAAGATTTGACAATAGTAGAAGATTTTAGGAGTGATAGGATCTTAGGGCATAATTAAGCAGCATTTGCTAATTTAGTGCAACCTTCAAATACAGTTAACCTAAAGAAAATGTAGTGTGCAAGTGGAATAGAAGGCTACAAATAATGAAGAGAAATAAATCTATTATTCTATATTAATTTAATCCATTAAGGCGAGAATTATCTATTAGTTTTGTTTTAAAAACACCATATTTGCAGAAAATACTTTATTTCGGTGTATTATCAACATAAAATCATCACCATAAAAAAAAAAATCCTTTCTTAAGTATGATTTATTTCATGGCAGATTTTGCTGCCACTAGGCACTTGAATGAACAAAATATTTTTATATAAGACATAACATATAATTTTTCAACAAATATAAGTATTTTAAGCATCCCTTTATTATACTTAGTAATTATCATTACAAATCATGTCTTTAAAAAAAAAAAAACTGCAAATTATATCTGAATTATAGTACATAAGAAATTCAATTATATAGCATATCTTACTGCCACTAGCCACTTTGAATACCCAAAATCTTTGTTTTTGACATACAATATAATTTCACATTAAACTTAAGTATTTCAAACATAACTTCATTATCTTTAGTAATTATCGGCACTAATTTTGCCCGTCACCACATAAGCTCTTAATTCTTACTGGTTCATAATATAAAAGAAAACAAAATACTTGAACATATTGCATAAATTGCATATCCACATTGTTCAATTTTTCTTATACAAAGGGTATCCCTATATAGCTTCAAATCATTTTATGATAGGGCAACATGCATTCTGGATGAAGAGGTAAAAAACACATATTGCAAATAAATTTTATGCGTCGAGAACATTCACAAAATCTTGATTGATGCTGGTGTCCTTTCTTGGTCCAGTGCTGCTCCCCATTATACTGCAGGGAAACATTTGCAAATCCAGCAGACAATCTCTTAGGGCCAGAAGATGTACGAGGACCACCATATTGCTTCATTATAGCAATTACAAAAGGCCAGATGAAGTCTAGCAAAGGGATTATATTTCCCAGTTTATGGTAAAACATTCATGAATTGACAACTTGAGCATGGATGCTCCAAGCAAAGATTGGCTACCACCATTTTTTTGAACGAATTCGAATTCTAAAGGTCGATACTTGTTGATCAAATATATAAACACCACCCATCTGTTTATTATATACCTGAATGGAATTCGGCATATCAACCTTATTGTCCTTCCATTTCAAAAAATGATGTACTACCAGTAAATGCCTCTTCCATGTACCCACGATATTTTTTTCTCCATTTCCTTCTTTTCCATTAGTGGGGTGCCATGAAGACGATCCTCTCTTAGTGTGTCAGTACCTCCTATTCCTCGATTTGCTAAATTTTCCAGCAATGGTTATGAGGGGAAGAGGTTGTCAAACATTGCATGCTGGCCAGCCTGTAAATTGATCTCATTAGACATCTCTACTACGGCATTTGAACCTTAGTCCAGACCTATATCTTGGTTTTTGTGTCAGACCCGCAATAAGGCTCACAATAGAGAAGAGATCCGTCTGAAGTACATACAGCCCAAACTTTGAAACCAAATCTTACTGGTTTCCCTCTTATAAACTTCTTAGCCCCGTGTTTTCCATAATAAGGGATCATAATCTCATATTTTGAATGCCATAATAAACATAAGGTTTTATTGGTCAATATATTTCAGCTCTTCAGTATATCATACAAAAAGGAGAAATATATCGACAAACATTCTTTATATAAGTCATCAAGACAATAATCTGAGGTTATAGTATGAAAAGAAACATAACTATTACCTTGTGAAATCGGTCGTCGGTCATTTTCATGTTGTCAGCAAAATGAAGACTTCTAAGAATCTTATCAAATGTATCTCTCCTATTACTTTCAAAAACCCTGTTATTTAATACATCAGGAGTTTCAAGCCAATACATTTTTTCGGTAGGGAAGTTTGTTGTAGCCAGAAAGTATAAGAATAGAAAAAAAAAAATCTTCATATTTTATTGTGTGATGTGGTCTTTAGATAGCAACTTTTCTACTGCATATGTTGTGCTCAGACAACAAATTTCTTCAATCCATTGTTGAGTCCAGAAAAGATTAACGCAGTCGAACGGGGTTATTTACTTTTTCTTTCATTTTGTCAATTGCGACGTCTGTGGCCAGAATCCTTCTGGGCAAATGATCAGGAATACATGTAACTTTATCATCTGAAGCATCCGAGTCTTGGTCAGTGTTTGCATCCGGATCCTCAAGGGGGAGATTTACAGAAACATCTTCTTTATTATCATGTTCATTCAAAAGGTCGTAGATTTCATTCAAAGAAAGTCTGAAGAAAAGATCTGTGTATACACACACACACACACACACACACACACACACACACATATATATATATATATATATATATATATATATATATATATATATATATATATATATATACTGTATATATATATATATATATATATATATATATATATATATATATATATATATATATATATATATATATATATATATATATATATATACATACATATGCATATATACATACATATATTCATATATATATATATATATATATATATATATATATATATATATATATATATATATATATATATATATATATATATACATGTGTATATATATATATATATATATATATATATATATGTATATACATATATATATATATATATATATATATGTATATATATATATATATATATATATATATATATGTATATATATATATATATATATATATATGGATATATATATATATATATATATATATATATATATATATATATATATATATATATATTATATATATGTATATATATATATATATATATAAATATATATATATATATATATATATATATATATATATATATATATATATATATATATATATATATATATATATGAATATATATATATATATATATATATATGTGTGTGTGTGTGTGCGCGCATATGTACGTGTGTGTGTGTGTGTGTTTACCTGCATATAGACCTATATATCGACATGCACATATATATACTATCATTTTTGTAGGAACACTAATGTTGCGGTTGTAAGATAAAACATCAGTGAGCATGAAAAATTGCATCACTTTTTCTTATAAAACTCCTGTGGAGCCGAGTAATAAACTAAGAATTGAGTTAATTCAACGTTATTTTTTTTTCAGTCATGAATCTACGAACTGAATATACTCTAATACAATTTTGCCCACCATTTGAAAAATAAATGAACTCTATATAATAAAACGAAAAGTATAGATTACGCTATAGCCTAGAGGCAGCAAAAGCTGATGGCTTTGAAAAATATTGCAGGTATATTTTATGGATAACACACAAAAACGAAACCTCTAGAACACTGAAGCACAGCAATAATGTGTTGAAATAATTGTTTATTTCATATAGAAAATACCTTTCTTTACAACTAAATCCCGTACTCTTTTCTTGCATCTTAACTTATGTACACTCTAAGCTCAACTGACAGCCTTAGGTGAGTTCGAGGGTAATGTGGCCCAGTCAGCAGCCAAAATGAACTTTTTTCAATATGCTCATTATGTAAGATAAGGCTGTAAGATATACAGGTGATTCGGAACATTAAAGAGTTATAGAAATAATTTGTGATGCCTCATAAATATAAAAAGAAAAGTCTCATTGAAAAGGTGAAACCCGAAGAAGCGTAGTGAATTATGAAAGTAGTCTTAAATTAGATGAAAAATAACCGAGTAGGATATATCATTCAAATAATAGTCCAGAGGAGTTTAGACATTTGTGTAGGGCTGAGAATATTTGTACTATTTAATCTTAAAAATAATTGATTTAACTATCCAAGAGGGACTATTGTTGATGAATTAATAAAATGAATGTTGGGATCCTTAGAGTACTGGATGTTTGTCCATGATAATTACATTATTAGTAGGTTTAACATGATATAGGAAGGATTATTTAAAAAGACAGAAAAATGTTGCGAGACTTATCACTACCGATATTTTGTTTTAGGTGTCAGGTAAGAAGAAACTTAGATTTAGGAAGAATTAAAACAGATCAAGAGAAACCAAGGGTTATTAGAAATGTTGTAGGTGACTTACTCCTAAAATAGGACTCATAGAACAGTACTGCATATAACTTATAGGAATAAATACAAAGAATAGGGAGATATATTTGTTTAAAATTAAAAATTCCTGACATACTAACACAGTACTAACCTCATGCTCAAGTTAGTATGACATACAGTAATCAAAGAATGGATTCAATGATGAATTAATTTTTGACCTAACATAGATGTTCAAAATTGTAAAATCAAATCCCACATATAAGAAGAATAAATGTCATGATAAAATATGAATCCTTAGAAATTACGATTGCATTTTCTCAATACCCTTAGTGGTGGTACCAATGGACTACCAAGGACTTTTTTTCCCAGAACTTGCCATAAAATAAAAACATACTGGTCTACATAAAACTTGATTTAACAAAGAAAGGGTTGGGTAAGTATCAGATTAATTTGAGACCTGAATAAATAACTAGAAATTCGTGTTTCGAGATATTGTCTCAGTCAATGCACCCAGATTTACTAGTGATTAATGAAAACTGTGCAATAATTTTCTTAAAGTAAGAAAGGGGAAATAAGCCATGGTACGTCCAGTTCAAAAACAGAAATAAAAGGGGCAAATAGAATAATGGAAATGGGTTGAGGATGTCCTGCGAACTATAAATAAAGCAACATAGAAGACTGATACTAATTATCTTGAAAAAGACGAATTTTCTTTGAAAAACTTGGTATATGGGAAACATCAGATTTTTTTTTCTTTTTTTTTTTACGTAGATTTAAGAAGGAGTTTATCCTAGAAATATCTGAGCACTCATACAAATATTGAGGGTAAGAAATTTATGAAAAATTTTAATAATGTAAAGTGTGTCATCCTAAAACTTAAAATTGTAAGTATTCCGTGATCATAAAGGCAGGTCCAAATTATAAACGTCTTCAAACAATTAATTAAGGGACCCCATAGAGTATTGTATTACAAAGGAAATAAATTTTTTTGATAAACTTATGGGTAATGAAAACAGTTGAAATATAAACCCACAGATGATTGATAATTTACGAGTGTATTGACTTTATTTGCAAATTTTATTAAATAATGATGACATTAGAGCAAAAGAGTAATTGTTCCATTTCATAGACGATGCATTAATTAACATTTTTGTGTAACATGCGTAACAATGTTAAACATGCATGTATATAATGATTTTCATTATTTTTTGATGTTGATTAATTTTAATTGAATATTTATGTAGAAAGGTTAAATTTAAAACTATCTATGATATAAAAAAAATGAGCAATGTGTCAAAATCAAACTGCATATAGCTAACATATTGATGGAAGAAAACATTTGAGTATTTAAGAGATGTAAATTGTGCACCAATAATGAACTTAGAGAAGTTGAATATCTGGAAGGGTATTTTAGTTCCATAACAATTAGTCAGGGGTTAGTGTAGAGGTAGGTACATAAATAGAGTTATATTCAATGCACCTATCATTTTGAAGTTAAAAAGAGTAAGTGTGGAATCACATGAGTTGGTTTTTATACCTGTGTAGTAGATGAATCGTGAAAGAAAGAGTTTATACAGAGTTTTGATTGAAATTGTCGACAAATTATGTCATTAAAAGTTTTTTTAACATTGAAATGTTAGTTTCCTGTCATTTCAGTTTTTATGTGAATTATCTTTTTGAAGGAAATATATTTGAGAATTTAAGTTTTTGAGATGAGCATCAAATACAGACAAGGTGAAAATAACATTCAAATACAAAAACATGCATTTGTTATGTATTGAATAAATTTCTTTATTATGAAATAGTTATGATGTTTCGATGATTTAAGATATTGATATACATGCATTTTGATTTTATTCATTACTTTAGGACAGGAATTCAGATGAGTTTTTTATGCCTTTTTTGATGAATAAAGTGAAAAATGCTTCTTTCGATGACATTAAATAGCAATGATTTATCATGATGATATTGATGAGTAAATAGTTTATCATGGTAATGTAGGGATATGTTTGTTGATATTGATTACGAATAAGTAATACTCTTTATGAGTGATAATGTGCAAGACACATATTTTTTTTCTTTTTATTACAGAAACATTTTGATTAGATTGAATTGATTATGTGTATGTTTGAGCCTTTGTTTATTGCCATTCATTGCATTGTATTTAAGAAATGAGTTTTGTGTTTACATCAATAAAACCAAGATTGTGAAGTCACAGGTATTGGAGAATATTAGTTGAATAGGAGTTAGATGTTAAATCGTTTCATAATTACTTGCACAGTTGATAACATTGTTAGTTTTGGCTTACATGCCCACTGAATAAATTGTTAAATATTCCATTATCAAGAATTGAGAAAAATACTATATGTCAATTTTGTGTTAAATCTTTGATGGAAACAAGAATTTTTTCCCAAATATATATTGATGATAGGCATAGGCAATTACATTATTTTATAAACGATTGATACGATGCAATCTCTTTTGATGATGATGATATTGATTTATTGTACTGAGAGGCATTATCTTTTGATAATGATGGTTTTGATTCATTGTGTTGAGATGCATTCTCTTTTGATGATGACGATTTCGATTTATTGTGGTAAGATGTATTTTCTTTGATGATGATGATTTGTTGATGATTTTTTGGGGGGTAAACAATGGGATGAGTTAAAAAGACGTGAATTCCACAGAAATTCAGGTACGTGACCGAGTGGTGTCATGTAAAGGAGAAAATATCACATTAAATAAGTTGGTATATGTATGTGAATAGGTATTTTTTTGAGTTTTGTTCGTTAGTTAAACGATAGAGGGACCTTGATTTGTAGAGTGAGAGAGAGAGAGAGAGAGAGAGAGAGAGAGAGAGAGAGAGAGAGAGAGAGAGAGAGAGAGAGAGAGAGAGAGAGAGAGAGAAGAAATTAGAGTCAAACGGCAATCAAAAGTCAATGTTTATAAAAAGTGCTTATGTTGTGGTTAAGCTAGGATAAACATTGCACATATTGCGTGACTCACTCAAGAGAAAAGCACACATGATTCACCACCTGTAAAAAGTAGATAAAGACACCAAGCAATGTATGACGTAACCATTACGTCAGAAGAGGGGACCAATAAAAAACAATAACAGTCACATGATGTGATGTAAAAACAACACCTTTGTTCTGGGCTACTTAAGCCAATGGTGGGATTGAAGAGGTGATTTTCTCCTAAAAGTAATCACGATGATAGATGTCGTTAATCCACCATCCAAAACCAAGTGCCGAGCTGGCTGGCACTTATTTAACGTCAAGTTAACCACAAGAAATTTTCTGAGTCCAAAGGAGGACGAGAATGGGACCAAGTTCCCTTTCTGCCAACAATTTACTTTTTGACCGGGAGGTGTGGAATTATCTACTGTGTAGGAGAAATTACCCAGAAGAAGGTCAATGAGTAGACAACTGTTGATGAAATGATCCCCAGTTTGCCCACATCAGGGGACTCATGGATTTCTCATCCTGAATGCTGAAATGTGTAGCAGAAGTCTGCGGTTGCCGCCTCCATTATTCTAGATATTTTGTTATTCGAGTCTAATTTAGAAATTAATTATTAACGTAAAAGACTATTGTAAAACCGTTGTTCAATAAGTTCACTATTAAAGTTATGGAAATTAAATGGCATTTTACCAGCACCCAATCCCTTGAGCGTCTAAATATAAATAATTATTTGCACTGATATGAATGACTGGTACCTTATATTTATTAAAAATAGTATTGAAGTGATGCAGAATAAGGAAATAACTTTGTCCTATAAACCATTTGATATATATATATATATATATATATATATATATATATATATATATATATATATATATATATATATATATATATATATATACATATATATATATATATATATATATATATATATATATATATATATATATATATATATTGTACCAACCGTGTGTCACACGATGGTACATAGTTTATTTTGTGTATATATTATGCGTGCATCTTCGCTCTTCCCTCACACTAAAAAGAACCAGAATAAACATGTCTGCTTTTCACCTCTGCAACTGTGTCTGTTTTTGAACATGAAATTTCTTGTTGCTCTGAGCTTTTGTATATAAAGGAGTGTGTTCTATAATAAATTCACTTAGTTGCTTTCATACTGTCATCGAGTCACAACCTTCTCTCGGCCTGTTACATTGGTGACCCCGGGAGACGACTCGCCCCCATCGCCTTCCACCCCACCCCCCTCGCCCCTCCATCCTTGGTACTATGGCGGACTCTACGGAAGTTGGCGCTGTGGCTGCCCCATTGAAACTTTCATCATTCGCCAGCGGAGAGGCCTTTGCTTGGTTTCAGCGCGCAGAAGTTCAGTCTCGCATCAAGGGCGTGACTCGCTCAACCACCAAAGCAGATTATGTTCTCGCGGCGATACTTGAGGACACCTTCCCGGAAATATCCGACTGGCTTTGTGAACAAGGAGACACCCCAATAGCGTTTGACGGCCTCAAAACATACCTTCTGCAGAAGTAGTCACCGTCGCCAGCCGCCCGTATAGCAAAGCTTTCTCAGCTCCCGCAACAACCGTTGAGGGACCTAAATTCTTCGCTTGCCCTCAGGGAAATGACCAGTATTGCTCACCTGCAACCTGCCGCAGACGGCTCTCCTCGTGAGGTGAATCTTCTTCGTGCTCTTTTGATACGCCATTTACCCGGACCTATACGCGCTGCCATACCCAATATCGATAGTTTACCCATAAAAGACTTAATGACCAAAGCCGATGCCCTTATGGACAGCTACTTCAAGACCTCCATCAACGCCTCCACCCCTGACAAAGAGGATGCCTATTCAACGTCAACCGAAGTTGACGTGAATGCCATAGGAAATACACGCCTACCCCGTGACATGCTGAAACCGTGACGAAGCTAACCACCACCCATCAATTGCTCGCACCCCAACCAACGACTTCTACAGCCACTTACTACCTCCCATCCACCGCAGTTTTGCTACTACCACTTCAGATTCGGGGCAACCGCGAGGAAATGTGCCAAGGATTGTCAGTGGCCAAAAAACGTGTTGCGATGGCCTCTCGTGTTCCTAATCTTTTCTTTTTACATGATGCAGGAACGGGCATGCAATTTCTGGTAGACACGGATGCTTGTCGTTCTCTTTTGCCAAGGGAACTCTTCAGGACACGACGTCCGCTTGGTAGCTGCCAACGGATCTGCGATGCCCACCTATGGTTACGAGAACCTCACGTTATCAATCGGAAACGGTAAATTTGATTGGAAGCTTCTCGTTGCTGACATCACATTGCCTATCCTTGGTGCGGATTTCCTCTCTCATTTCCACCTTCTGGTCGATGTTGGCCACCGATGATTGGTCAATGCAGACTCGTACTTGTCAACACCTTTTCAACCCGCCCCTTCTAACCTCGCACTCCACATCAGCGCAACCACAGATGCCTACGCCCGCCTCCTCACATCGTACCCGGAAGTTTTCCGTCCAGAACTTTACCAAATGCCCATGGTTCCTGCCGGCACAGTATCTATCACCATATCAAAACAACGGTACCCCCAGTCCTCCCAAAATTCAGACGTCTTGCACTTGAACGATTGGCAGCCGCCAAAACGACGTTCGCTGAAATGGAAGAAATGGGCCTTTGCCAAAAGGCCCCCAGCCCATTGTCATGACCCTTACACATCGTTCTGAGGAAAGACGGCTCCATCCGTCCGTGCGGGAATTACAGGCTCCTGAACATGCAAATGGAACCGGGTCACTACCCCCTCCCAAACTTTGCCGACGTGACCTCCTACATGCACAAAGCGAAGGTTTTTGCTACGCTAGACCTCCGTGCCTATGAACCCAGAAGTCATCCCCAAGACCGCCATCACCACTCCGTTTGGTACATACGCCTTCAATTACTCCTGTTTTGGCCTTCGTAATGCTGGGACCACGTTTCAACATCTCATGGATGGCAGCTTATGTGACCTCCCTTTCTCTGTATGTTATGTGGACGACATACTTGTGTTCTCTTCCTCAAAAGAGGAACACCTCCGTCACCTGCGCATCGTGCTCGACCGCCTGCAACAAAACGACTTTGTCGTCCGGTACGACAAGTGTAACTTTGGCGCCAACAAAGTGCTGTTCCTAGGGCACCGCATCACTACTGAAGGAGCACATCCCCTCCCTGAGAAGGTAGCAGCTGTTCAGGACTTCCCCGTGCCCTCGACCATCGAAGCTCTGCAGGAATTCTTGGGCATGATCAATTATTATTACCGTTTTCTGCCAGCCATTGCCACCACTCTTGCTCCCCTCTAAGGCTCCCTCAAGGGCAAGCCAAAGGACCTGAAGTGTCAAGAAGCGGCCTTCTGCAATGCGAACAATGCCCTATCAACTGCTGCGGCTCTCACTTTTCCTATCCCCCATGCCCGCCTCCTTCTCTCCACCGATGCCAGCGAAGTCGCTATTGGTGCAGTACTCGAACAGGTGGTCAACGGCTCGTCCCACCCATTGGCCTTCTTCAGCAAAATACTGTCTTAGGCAGAATCGGGTTACTCTACTTTCGATCACGAATTCCTGGCGGTGCACTTAGCTGTCCGTCACTTTCACCATTTATTAGAAGGTACGCCCTTCATCATTCCCACAGACCACATGCCTCTGGTGCACGCCTTCACTCGACAGTTTGACGCCTGGTCCGCCCGGCAACGCCGACATCTCTCTGCGTTGGCTGCATACAATTGCACCCTTCCATACGTCCCTGGGAAAATGAATCCCGTTGCCAATGCCCTGTCAAAAACATGTTGGGTGCCGTTCAACTGGGATTGGATTACAACGCCCTGGCTGAAGCCGAACGACAGGATCCAGAGTATCAAGCATGTAGGACATCCTGCGCGTCCCTCCGTTGGGAAGACTCCCCCCTCGAAGACTCCAACACCACCCTCTTCTCTGGCGTCAGTACTGGTGGACCGCGACCTTGGATTCCTGCTCCCATGCGCCAGCAGGTGTTTGATTTCATTCATGGCCTCTCACATACCTCGTGCTGTTCTACTGCACAGCTGCTGAAGGCGAAGTTCATTTGGTACGGAATTTCTTAGGATGCTAAGGATTGGGTCTGCGCCTGTACTTCTTGCCAAACTTTCAAAGTACATCGACACACGGATTCAGGATTTGGCACCGTTCCTCAACCTCACATTCACAAGGACATCGTTACCTGTTTACCGTCATCGACCTCTCCACTCATTGGCCTGAAGCCATTCCCATGGAAACTGCAATGTCCGCTTCATGTACATCTGCCTTCCTCCCAGGATGGATTGCAAGGTTTGGTATCTCTGAGCAAATTACTTCTGACAGGGGTACCACTTTCACCTCTCAATTGTGGACATCATTAGCGAATCTCCTGGGCATCACCCTACATCAGGCAACGGCCTATAACCCCGCTGCCAATGGAATGGTTGAACGTTTTCATCGCACCCTCAAAGCAGCTTTGATGTCCCGCTGCAAGGATTCCAACTGGTTTATTCAGCTTCCTTGCGTTCTCATGGGACTAAGAACCACTCCTAAACACGCCCTCGACGTCTCGACAGATGAAATGGTGTATGGCGATCCGTTGGTCGTCCCTGCCGAGTTTTTTCCTTCTACAACCTCTTTCGATGATCTCCAGCGCATAAGTCATGTCGTGGGTAAATTTACTCCATGCTGCCAGACTTACAAGCCCCCAGCAAACCATCACATACCAACAGACTTGCACTCTGCAATGCATGTCTTCCTAGGCAATGACACTACCAAGCCATCGCTAACGCCCCCTTACACGGGCCCTTTACTTGTGATCCGATGCAGTCCGAAAGCATTCCTACGAAATATTCGTGGCAAAGAAGACCGGGTCTTCATTGATTGTCTAAAACCTGCTTATCTCATGCCAGATTACCTGCCTTCAGTTCGCCTCTCTAGATCAGGGCGCTCCATTTAACATGTAGAGTATGTCATTTTTAGCGGAGAAATGTACCAACCGTATGTCGCACGATGTTACATAGTTCATTTTGTGGATATATTATGCTTGCATCTTCGCTTTTTCTCGCACTAAAAAGAACCAGAATAAACATATCTGCTTCTCTCCTCTGTAATAGTGTCTGTTTTTTAACATGAAATTTCTTGTTGGTTTGAGCTTTTGTATATAAAGGAGAATATTCTATAATAAATTTACTCAGTTGCTTCATACTGTCTTTGAGTCACAACCATCTCTCGGCCTATTACAATATATATATATATATATATATATATATATATATATATATATATATATATATATATATATATATATATATATATATATATATATATATATATATATATATATATATATATATATATATATATCAACTCAACATCATGTTCAAATAGAAATAAATTTCAACCTCATACTTGGGATCGAACGCTGGCCCCTTCTAATGAAAGGCCAGGTCGATACCAACCATGCCACGAGAGGCCATAAATGAAATCGGAACCTAACGCTACGCAGCTGTTAAGTATTCACCTAGCGAGACATCAGTCTCTTACCAGCGAGTTTTACCCGACTTCCCAGCCCACCACATGACACAATCGGTAATAATTCATTCAAATTTCTATTTGAACACGATGTTGTGTTGATAAATTTTTGCACATTTAAACGTGTTTCTTTCATATTTAAAATAAGCCATATATATTAATACATTGAAGTCTGGATTCTCTTAACGACCTCGGGATCTGAGCCCCAGGAGGAATCGCCCAAAGATTATGATATCAGACCGGCGGGGATTTGAACCCTCATCCAGGATATCTGTATGCCAGTGACCATACCACTCAGTGGTATGGTCACTAGCATACAGATATCCTGGACGAGGGTTCAAATCCCCGCCGGTCTGATATCATAGTCTTTGGGCGATTCCTCCTGGGGCTCCGATTCTGAGGTCGTTAAGAGAATCCAGACTTTAATGTATTAATATATATGGCTTATTTGAAATATATATATATATATATATATATATATATATATATATATATATATATATATATATATATATATATATATATATATATATATATATATATATACACACACACACATATATATATATATATATATATATATATATATATATATATATATATATATATATATATATATATGAATTAATGGTTTGTTTGGTATATACATCTTTAAGGGATAATGTCTTCTACATGGAAAAACTATTTGTGAACAGTAGGATGCTGTCCCACACTGTAGTATCTCCTATAACCCACTACAACATGGTCCAACTCGTTCCTTATAAATGGGTGGGGGAGGCAACCTTTCTGCACCCTTTCTCATATACTTGTTGAATCACCAAAGGCAAATATCTGCGCCAAAAGGTCAAATCGACTGGTATTTATTCTACACCGATATAATACATTATCTCCAATGAGATCCCACACATCACATGTCGTTGTATATTTATTGCTCCTGACTGCGTACAAATATTCTAAATTCCAATGATTACATTTGGTTCCCTTGAGTCTGCGTCATAGATACAACTTTTCCTTGTGGTGGTATCTCGCTCTTAGAAGGGCAAGGCAAACATTATTATGTGTGAGAATTTAACCAAGGCATCTATCATTGGAGAAAAAAAAACACAAATATTAAGCACTCATCTCAAAACCAAGGCATCAGTAGTCTGACCCACCAATTTTATGCTATAGAGAGAGATTAGGATACTTACACCATTCCGTCCCATTGTGACTTTAAACCACATTCTGGTCAACACTGGTTATTGGCGCTCCCCAAAATGGATGGAGTTCCGTTCCCTCTTCCTCCTCTTCCTGCTCCTCTCCTTCATCCGGGTTAGAAAAACACCTTAGCTTGCTATTGGGATCACATGAAATAGGTGACAAGAGCGATCGAGGTGAAGAATAACTAGAAGAAACACAATGACCCCTCTTTACACTCCTTCGCCCTCAACCAATTATTTACAAAGGAGACAAGGTCAGAGTTGACAGCATATCGCTCATTTGTCTCCCTCTACCTCCATCGCTAATTTCCAATTCCTTTTCATCATTCGAGATGTTCTCAACCTCTAGGTTATCATCAGCATCATTTTCTAACTTCATTAGGAGTAAGTTGATTTGATCAACCAAGAGATCATACTGATATGCAACCATGATCTGAAACATAAACACGGTTAATACTAAAGAAGAATTTGATATAAGGAAATATAAAGCATATTTATTTCAACTTCAGTTATATGCTTTAAACAACATTCTCATAGTTACCAACTATCATGCTTCATACATGTATACAATATAATGCACACGGATGTAAACACAAAAATAATGACTTTTGGTTAAGATAAAACTAAAATGACCAAAAATACAGAATTTTCACTTTTAGAAAACTTGGCAATATAGGGCATCTTTGTCAGAATCAACCTCACTCATACGCTCTAACTACCATTTTTGAACATATTTCAATAGCCATTCATCGTAAAATTATAAAACTAGAGCAAAAACAAATTTTAAAAATTTAACAATTGCAGAAGTAGCACTGCGAGAAAAAATGGCTACATGGCAGTATAGGGCACCTCTACCATTATCAACCTCATCCATACGATTACCCACCATTCTCACATACTCTCCAACAACACTGATTCATACAAGTCTAAATACTTGCACAATAAAATTAAATGTAAAATCCTCACTTTTTGTCAAATTACCTCAAAGTCGACCACGAGGGAACTCAATAATCAGACAAAGGTGAGAGGTCGATATGACTGCATCCTTCCACTGGTAAAAATTGCTGTGTACTGGCGTCTTCCAGGTCGATATCACCCGATATTAGTCCACAATAAGGTATGTAGGAATGCAATTTTATTTTTGACATAAGATAGTGGTCATATGCGACAAGTCAAACCAATTCAGGGTTTAAGATACCGAGATCAATATCGTACATAGACGAAGAAGCTCCCCTATAAACAATGAAGTCAAAGACATAACCCAACTGAGCCTTACACAGAAAGTAGAATTTGATGATATGCCTTCGTCTGTGTATATATGTTCATTGAGAGGTGCTCTTTCTACTTTAGTATTATTTTATCTAGCAAAATATGTTGCCTTAAGATATGAAAACTCATACCTTTCTCATGGATAATCTACCTGTCAAAATTATCCCTCTGTGTATTCCAATTGTTAATCGTGTTGAACTACTTACATTGCCTCAAAGCAACTGTGTAACATTACTGATAAGAGAGCCTCAAGTATTTAAATTTTATTTATTTCCAAAGCATCTTTAGTTTGCACTAGTCAACTGTTCCAATAAAAGTCTTGTACTTAAATAGTTTGAAATGTCATTTACGTTACACCATCTGCTTATATGCACCAAATATATATGGCCTATACTATATTTTGCATGATGTATAGAAGAGGCTCTGTAAAAACAAATAATTTAATGGACTGCTTGAGATATGCGTTGTCCTCCTTAGGGCAGCATTAAAGGAGTGTACTGGTGGTGGAGTACGGATTCTGGTGTATTCATATTTATCTCGGATAGGATCGTTAGCACACAAAGCTATCTGTGTTTCCCTCTGCTTTGTCTCCAAATGGCAGATATCTTAGGATAATCCTTCCTTTCCTAAGGTTTTTCCTTATATTTTCATATTCATAATCCCTCTTTTCTTGTCTCAACATCTTCATAATCACCCGTGGCATCTACCTTGCTACGTTCATAACCATGATCCTCTTTTAATGAAGTTTCAACATATGCATGATATCTTTTTGGTAGGCAATTCTCTCTCTCTATCAGCAATTGCCGGTTCTTTTACTAAAACATTGTCACTAACTTTTCCAATAACCATTTGTCTTGCCTTATTTCCCTCTTTACCCTTTCAACATATATACTCTTATTTATTTTGAATTTGATTTTCAATAATAGAAAAATATCATTTAACAATGAAACATACAAGTTTTGGCTAGGAATTTTTAAAATAACGGATATAAAAGAGATAACACTTTTCAGAATAATTATTTCATTCATTTGATATTTTCATAGCTTCTGTGAGACTGAGGTCCAGCATTGTCGCATCCCTGTGTTATCTTAATAAACTCACACGCCTTTCTCTACCATTAACACAATACCTATTTTTAGTAGATTTTAAAGAAAAATTACTTCAGATCAAAAACTTTGAAAAATAATGACTTGAACATAAATTTTTTCTAAGCTTCCTAAAGGGTTATTACGAAAGTTTCCAGAAAAAAACATTAATGGAAGTACATTTCCTGATTATTAGGGCACTTTGTAGCATGAAGTTTAGCTTTAATTTTTGGTCTAATATTTAAAATTTAGGGGTAATATGTTTTAGATGTTTTTTTCCCTGTCTTTTTTATAATAAAAGTGTAAATTCTCCTCTTTTTCCAGATTTCCTCAAAAAAAAAAAGTACTTTGATTAAAGTTTGGTATATCCAGAATCCAAAACCAAGGCTATGAGCTATTGCCTATATGCAGTAAGTGAAAATATTTCTTTCTTTGCAAAAGTGATACATTAACATCTAAGAATCAATCATTTCTAGCTTTGGTGTTGTAAAAAACGTGTCCTGAAAGTTTATTCTTGGAGAAAAAAAAAGACTTACTTCCTAATTCCAAAAAATAGCTAGTTTTCATTCATTAAATTACATACCATATACATGATAAGCTTGTTTATTCAAAGAAATACTTATGGCTTTATGCATAACAGAGTAAAAATATCAGTACTTATTTTCTGATATTCTTCACTCCTATGAATAATTTTGACTATCACAAAATATTGAAGTTTTGTGTTCTTTCTTTATAATACTGAAGGAATTATGTTTACAATTCAAATATAGAGCAATTAAAATTCTTTAATGGTAAAATCAATATTTATTTCAGTGTAGCTAAAAAAATATAAAACTTCAATAATAACAATATTTAAATTAAGAATAAATATAATTAAATGAGAAGATACATTATCAGACATAGAAATTATTATTATTATTATTATTATTATTATTATTATTATTATTATTATTATTATTATTATTATTATTATTATTATAACTGGCGTGATATCTAAAGAATTGACAAATTAAATTCATTCTGTTTTCAATATAGTTAATACCGAAGAGATGGTTGTGTTCCTGATTATATGATAATTCTCATCTTTATCGAGGAGCTGATAAGTAAGAAGTGTTATATCTATATTTTGTAATTCATATAGCATACCACAACTAAATGTTATATAGAAATTGCTAGAAGTTTGAATTTTAAACATAAGTTCATGTCACGTCCCATAAAAGAATAAAAAGGGGGTAATCAAATGAGTTTTGGGTTGATTTTACTTTGTCTTGTTTAAGTTTAAGAAACTGTGGTATATTGAATTTTTGGTTCTGTTCAATAAAATCACTGGTAAGAGATGGTTAAGCAATTGATTGACTGGAAGGTTTCCGGCATCCTGACATCGAAGGACATTGAAGCCAATATCATTTGTAACATAATTAATTGAATTATTTTCAATTTTAACTAAAAGACTCTGATTATGATTTTTTTATTAAAAGATAGTACCAGAGCTTCGTTTAAATATGATATATGGGAACAAGATAGTATGTCTGCTTATGTGATGCTTCACCAATCGTTAGATAGAAGGTAGACATCACGGCATACAAATATATATGTGGTCCTAATGAGGAAAGAAGGATATAGCTAGATATGTGAATAAGATATGAATGACAAAGACATGTTAAACATAGATATTAGCCATATTTACAAATAACTGTGTTATATATATATATATATATATATATATATATATATATATATATATATATATATATATATATATATATGTATATATATATATATATATATATATATATATATATATATATATATATATATATATATATATATATATACACATATATGTATATATATTTATATATATATATAATATATATATATATATATATATATATATATATATATATATATATACATATATATATATATATATATTTATATATATATATATATATATATATATATATATATATATATATATATATATATATATATATATATATATATATATATGGATTAATATCAACACAACATCGTGTTCAAATAGAAATAAATTTGTACCTCATACCTGGGATCGAACGCTAGCCTCTTCTAATGAAAGGCCAGGTCGAAACCAACCATGTCACGAGAGCCCATAAAAGAATTGGAACCTGACCGCTGGTAGCGGTCAGGTTCCAATTCTTTTATGGGCTCTCGTGACATGGTTGGTTTAGACCTGGCCTTTCATTAGAAGGGGCTAGCGTTCGATCCCAGGTATGAGGTAGAAATTTATTTATATATATATATATATATATATATATATATATATATATATATATATATATATATATATATATATATATATATATATATATATATATATATATATATATATATATACATACTATGGTCCCGTGTCTGGGAACAAAAATATGATATTATACATATTACGGCTGGCAAGTTATATCACCTCCTGAAAATACCAATACCCGAGCTCTGTGACAGTTATACATCCCCAAGACAGCAATATATAAAACACAGAATATCAAAAGGTCTCTCAAGTATACTCTAAACAAAAAATTTTTTAACAGGGTACGTCCGAGCAGGAAATAAACACTGGTGATTAAAATAATACACTCTTCACCTAAATAAATATATTTCATAAAAGTTATAACACTTTGAAAGAATTTACATGAAAAAAATATCACTGAAGTGGTGTCCATGGTTCGGCAAATACTTGACACTTGGTCGGAGAGACGGTTGAAACTTCATGCCCGAGGAGAGTTTACGACTGAAAATATTATAATCTTCACACAGCGAAGCGTCTCTCTCTCTCTCTCTCTCTCTCTCTCTCTCTCTCTCTCTCTCTCTCTCTCTCTCTCTCTCTCTCTCTCAAGTACCTTCCAATTTTGGTAGAAATTCCTCATAGATACTATTCTAGTATTAATTTTTTTTTCTAAATCAGCCATCTCCTTCATGTCAGTAGTCTCTGTCCATCTCTTAAAACATTGTCGTACCTTATATGCATAATCGAGGAAAGTAATTTTTTAGTCCTTCCTCAAAATTGGGAACCATCCATTATAACATTCAGGGGTCATCCGATATACTTGCAGTACGCTCCTCTCCACTTCTTAATACTCCTTCCTCCGGTCCTGAGATAAATAAAGGCATGCACTGCGGCCTTTCCCAAAGATCATACTCAGCAATAAGACAGACCATTTATCTTTTGTTCATTTCTTCGTCGAGGGGACCGTTTCAAAATGATCAAAGAACTCCTCTGAAGCCTCTTCTGTGAACCTTCGAATTAACCACTGGGCCTCTGACACATTAAACAACGGATCGTGAATAGCAGGGGTTGGCTATGTCTGCATTGCCGACTTTGTACGGGAATTCAACAGATCAAAATCCTTAGCTTATCATGCAATCTCTCTTGCCTCTTCCACCTCCTTTTTTTCGCTCCCTCTCTTTTTCTTCCATTATCCTCGTATGTCTTGCGACTTCCCTCTCTTCTTCTTGTCGCCTGGCTTCCATTTCGTTCGCTTGTCGTGTATCTTCTGTCTGTTTTTCTTCTGGTCTTGCTTCCATTTCTTCCTGCCTTATCCCTCCTTTTTTTCTTTCTGCCATCATCTTCAACTTAAGCAGATTCTCCTCCCCTGCAATTCGTCAAATCTCAGCCTCTATATCCCTAACTGCTTTCATGCCTCCAGTTTGTGGGTCAACTAGTCCTTGCTTCCTAAAAACTATTCCTTACCTTTCTCAAATGGTTCAAGAGCTGCTACAATATTCTCTTCAGTCAACTTTCCCGAGTTTAACAACGTTTCAAAGGCTAGACAACTGATTTGGGCTTTAATCATTCCACTCGTTGCATGGCCAACCACATCTAATCAAAATAGAGAGCCACTGAGCTTTAGTTACTTTGGCTTCGGATAATTCCTAAATATTTGGTTACTCAAAAACTCTTGGATATTAAACTATGACATCTTATACTTTACCAGATAATTTTATACCTCTTCCAAAAATATATCATAATGATACACAAAATCCTATCAACACAGTAACACTCAAATCTTTAATCAAATCACGGTCCTGTTAACACCCATACTTAAAACAGACTCGCTCTATCCTAGGTCTGCGCACTAGAAAATATATTGTACTATTGTCCCGTGGGTGGGAACTGAGATATTATATATATATATATATATATATATATATATATATATATATATATATATATATATATATATATATATATATATATATATATATATATATATATATATATATATATATATATATATATATATATATATATATATATATGTATATATATATTACGGCTGGCAAGCTATACAACATCTCGAGTTCCAAACTCACCTGCTTGTTTTTATATTAAATCTGTTACAGTTGAAAATATTAATACCCAATCTCTGAGACAGTTATATAACCGTCAGACCTCAATATATTAAGACATGAATATGCAAAGGTCTCTCGAGTACAGTAAAAAAAAAAAAAAAAAAAAAAAAACTTGGTGATTATTATTACGATTTATTTAAAACTACCTCCTACTTCTATTCTTTAACAGTGTACGAGCAAGTATGATATAAACATTGGTGATTGAAATAATACACTTTTCACATAAATAAAAATATGCTATAGAAAATACAACACTCTCAAAGAATTTACATAAGAAATAAATCACTTGAAATATTAAGTCTGAAGAAAACTTAGATTAGGATGAAAATATTACACTCTGAAAGTTGTCTAATCAATTGACTCAAAATATTAAATCTGAATAAACATTAGACTAAGACAAAAGAAATAATACTTAAGAAAATAATACAATCACTAGTTTCCCTTGAAATTAAATTTTACACCAAAATATAGGTCTGATACGTATTTAAAATAGATAACCATATCACGATAAAAACACCTTTCACGTTTCTCTAGGCGAAATTACAAAACTCTAAGAGAATTTCTATAAATACTCACTATGTTTACAAAAACCCAGCACACCAAAACTTTCAGATCTCACTGAAGATTTTTAAATAATACATTTGGCTAGTACGGAAGTCGTTGGGGGAAAAGAGAGGGGAGAGAGTGCTATGACTTGAAGATGGAATTCTTCACCTGATGTATGCATCCCTTGGGTTGCTTATATATTAAACTTACCTAATTA
>NC_090734.1:54482251-54514751 GCF_036898095.1 Palaemon carinicauda
CGCAATTGTTTACAATTTCTTTCACATCAAAATTTAGTATACATAAAAATTTACGATAACAAAAGAAATAGTGCATTCTCTTATAGGGAATGTTGTTTATGGTTTATTGAGCTACTTTTACTAATTACTTTGTAACAATGAAAGTAAGAGGGATTTCGACAAAATATTTCGTATACGCATTCTCCATTGCTATACGTAACGCAGTGAATTTTTTTTTCAGGAATTTTTGTTTTTCTTCCTAAAGCACCATATATTGGCATTCCGGCCAGCCCACTTAAGTTTTTGAGAGGATGTGGATCCATATTCTAGCCTATTTATTCATTTATTTTTCTATGTGTCTGTGGAAAGGAATGCGTCGAAACTACTCTACACATTTCAACAAACTTTTCACCAGAGATAGATCTTAGGTAATGAAAGACCCCTTATATTTTCGAGATAATCTGGACCCAGATTTGTATTTTTCGCATTTTAAAGATATTGTCAAAACTAGTCGACGGATTTGGACAAAATGTCCACCACAGATAGATATCCAGTCATGGCCGACACCATTAAAATAAAAAGATGATCCGGAACTTGAACCCGATTCTGGATTATTTACTAATTTTTTTGGCCTCTGAACAGGATTATATGAAAACTACTTCACAGATTTTATGAAACTTTTCACCAGAGATAGATCTTAGGTATTCGTTGGAGGTGAGAAATATTTTATTGGTCATGTTCCAACATAAATTCTGGAACGGATTGTATCGTACACAGGGGACCATTGAATTTGTTGTTACACATATGAACAAGAACAAACTCTCTAATATGTCATTTAAATATTACCCATAGTATTGACGAAATTGATACAATATGGTCAAATATATGATCCTTGCCTGGAAAAGTTGAGGAAATTAACATTTATTTATCACTATTCTGGCAATGGACTTTATTTATTTATTTATTTATTTTTTTCATTTATTTATTTATTTATTTATATTTTTGCGTTTTAGACATTTTTTTTTCTGTATGGTACAATAATCATATAAACTCAACAGTCACGATATAATGTGTGGCTATTATAAATTGGGTGTCTTAACGGCATGGTGCCACTCTATAAAGATGAGGAATATTGCTTATATTTTACTATTACCATCATTTTTTTTTTCACATTCCATCTAGATTGTCATCCCAGAGGAAGAGATGAATTACTCCATGAGTTCCTTGGACTTTATTGAAGAACTTTATAATAATTATTCATTTATCATTATTGGTATCACTTGAAGCTCCGTTTTAATGCGAAATATTTGGTGTATGTCTTCATTCTATATTCTGTTGATCATTCGATTTTCTAGGGCTGTGTCCTCCAAACTCCTTTAGTAATTTGACAAAGTGAACTCCTGTCTTGTATAAAATAAGCATGGTAAATGCATACATAATTTCCACTGTGTGCCCTATAGAAATAATCAAATGAACAAGAAAAGGAATTGGTTAAGCCCTTTTACCATGTATACCCAGAAAAACATCGATTAAAAAAATTTCAAAAGGTCACCCTTCTTACTATGTTAATCACTAATAAGTTGTTGACGGAAGGATTCACTTGAGAAACCATCATTTTGAAATTTGATGCTCTTACTAATATTATGGAAGAAAAAGAAATAAATCTATTAATCAAAACTCATTTCAATATAAATGTCCCTCCTACTATTTTGCATTGCTTGACTTATGTTGAATAATGCTGGGATTATGTTATCTAGTATGAAAAGCAAAGACTTTGATTCTGTACTTGTAACATCAAATATGAGAAGTTAAAAATTAGCTAGACGAATGAATAAAGATAAGCTTAAAAAGCCAAACACCAATTTGCTAAAAGAAATGCAGGTAGAATTTTTGCAGATGAACATTATTATTTTTTTTTTTTATTTGAATAAGACTTTATTTCCTAAGTAAGATACGACAAAGACTTATGTAGTTAGTAAATAAAACATGGGTGAGAATTAAAATGCCAAACATTTATTATCAAACAGGATTTTATTAAAACTTAGGAAGGTAATCATTAAGCGATCGAATGAATATAAACTCATTCCCCCTTCAGATGTATTCGAAGATTAGATCCACAATGCAAATATATGATTCATTCTGACTGAAAAATTACCTTAATGAAAAAATTAGTTCAATCTAAAATTTGTATTGAATCTGTATTACAGCATTGATATATTTCAATACCCATGCTGTGAAAATAATTGACCTTTAGCTGCTGAATGTAAAAATTTTTTGCCTATATGTCAAATCTGTAGAGCATATTAAATTAATACAGTGTGCTTAGAAAAAACAGTTAGCCCACAGTGGAATACCAGTTGGGTTAATCAGAAAAATGCTAGTAAATTTCCTTTTGACGGAGGAATACAATAAAAGATTCCTGCTCAAAAGAAAGGCAAAAAATAAATAAATGTATGTATATATATATATATATATATATATATATATATATATATATATATATATATATATATATATATATATATATATATATATATATATATATATATATGTATATATATATATATATATATATATATATATATATATATATATATATATATATATATATATATGACCCTCATTCATTACTTAACGTGAGGCTTGAACAAGTCACCAAATCACGATACATTTTCTTTTGTTCACGGTGATTAACTTATGCATAGACCAGAGAACAATAAATATCTTAAAAAACATAATCAATAAGTTTTCAAAACTGATAAAACTAGTGGAAGTAAGTATATGTATTACTAAACTCTAAACTGTAAACAAAATATAAAATAAAAAGACGTTATGAATTTATTGAAACCCCACAGTAGAAAGGGAAGGAAAAAATAGCACTAAGTGTTTTGGGGAATTTATCCTAGAACCGGGAAAAAATAGGAAGTAACACAAAGTAAAATTCCTAGTTCTAGAAAAAAAAAATAACATACTGAATAACTTATCATTCAAGAAATATAGTGTAAGCTAATTAGCCCAAAAATGGGTTAGACCCGGGAGTAATTAGAAAAAAAGTAATACTCACAACCATTAGATCAGCAATTAGCTATAGATTAACTAACTAAAAGCCTCGCTTCATAGCTTTTAGAACAAAAATTATTAGAGGTATTGCCGAGATTTTAACTGAATTTGCGAGTAAGCACTGTTTTTTTTACTTTACAAGAAATTTCCAGTCAGTAAGAGCGTGTCGTACTAGCTACATTTAATATTGGGTATAAAGAAAATCAAGTAGTATTGGCTGGATTCACACACAAACACACACACACACACACACACACATATATATATATATATATATATATATATACATATATATATATATATATATATATATATATATATATATATATATATATATATATATATATATATATATATATAGTATCATGACATTGAGGAAATACATGAATAAAATATCGATGAATAGAATGTCCCCTACAGAAATGGGTCAATCATATTTCGGTCTTTTTCATTATAGGCATTATAGGCATCATCTATTGGAGACTCTGGTGTGACATAGCTGTTGCAATAGGATTCACCTTGACAGCCTCTGCATGCTGATACGCAAATCAAGCTGCTGCGAGCACAAGAACAGATATTTCCAGAACATGCATTGGTTTTTTTTTTTTTTTTAATTTTGTTTTTGCATCTGATAAACGAAAATGTTTTTTTTTTTTTTTTTTTTTTTTCTGGGGCAGGCTAAAGATCTGTCATAATAATTATCATAATTCCTTTCGTTATAGATCTCCCCCAATGCAGAGGGTTAAGTCAGTTAGGAATGAGAGTTTTCCATTGTGCAGCTTAAATGTGGACTCTGTATGCATTGAATTTCAGTGCATTTTAAGTTGGAGGTAAAGTTTCAGGACGTTGTAAGTGTACATATGTTGATACCTCTACTATGAACTTGGCATACCAGAGAAATGACAATGTATCTGATGACCTGCCTGGATACGTGGAAAATTATGAGCATTATGTTAGGAGCTCTGATATACATTAACTAATTTTTACTTTTATGATTATTTCATGATTACTATGTATTACAATTTTGTCTTTCAAATGGGATTACGAAACAAAAATTCTACTTGTAAGACTTCAATATTTTAGTGCTTTTAATAAAAAAAGTTGCCAGAGAAATTATGTTCACGAAGCCTTTAATTGCAATGTGGAATCCTGCATGAGCAATGACGCCATGTGTGGAGCCTAGAAGTCAAAGCAGTTTTGCAAAATCATACATATCATTCACCAACATCTTCAAAATCCTGATCTTTCTTGGAATGGTATAGGTTTCATTAACTGTGGTGGCAGAATTGAGTTTTGCAATAAATATAATATCTTTCAAATGTATGTAAATATAACATAATTACAATCATATCTGCTATAAAACAACATGCTATTATTTTAAACTATCTCTAGCAAGAGCCTAAAAGGATTAAGAGAGTCCAAGCATTGGGAGATAGGATATGCTTTTGCAGTTATACCTTCCAACTAGTTCGTGAAGGCCGTATGATTTAGGAATTCTGGAGAATTTCTCTAGGCTCAGCACTAAAGATTGTCATGTAGAGTTTCATTACCGTGGGATATCAAAAGAACCAGCATAATATCTTCAGCAGAAACTACCACTTTTTATGAAGTTGCTATTTATAACGCCTTTTTAACTATCACGATGTCAGAATCACCACGGGTTTTATACAACTTCTACACCATTAGTTTCAAGATATACACCCTGTGACTGAATAAGATGCTCTTTGTTTGATGTACTGTGTAGAAACATTTCCGGTAACGGTGTTAAAGCCATTCTTTCACTAATGGTAATATATGATGATGTAGTTTGAAATCTTTGCAAGCATGTTCACTGGGCTTGCTAGACATTTCTCCTTAATAACCATAAAGAAACACACACCACCCTTCATAACGCCTGTATATGTAACCTCATATACTCAGAATTTGCATAGACAACCCCTTTGTTGGTAGAAAAGGGTTCCTATTTTACTTAGTGCATAAGTTCACCTCCATCAATTATGCACTCGGTGGCAGTGGTAACTTTGTTGCCTTCAAATCTGTGTATGACTGAATTTCTCAAAATTCACTTGTGCATCATCCAATCTCCGAACAATGCTGTTGGCTCTGGTGTAAGCTCATATGTGAAATGTTCCGCTACATACTCCTCTTTTTGCAAAATGGCAATCATCCTTGTGAGGAGTATTACAGGCAGGGTCAATATGCAAGACTTTTTTTTTTTATTGTAATGCTAGGCAGTGAGGAGGCTAGGGTTTTCACTTCGTCTTTTTTTTTTTTTTTAATTTTTTTTTTTTTTTTTTTTTTTTTTTTTTTTTTTTTTTTTTTTTTTTACAAAATTTGGTATCCTCATCGAGTATATTATCTAGTTTTATTTCAATTGTTGTGCCAACACTTTTTGAAATATCACATTTAATTCGTTTTTTCTCCTTATTTGCTAAACATGTGGATAGACTCCTTAGATTTTGATCCTCCACAGAAAAAGGTTTTTGATAATAGAACCACTTGTTGATCATCAGTAAGTCATTATTATCCCTCTTTACTCGATACTGTCATAATTCGGCATGCTGCTCGCTAGTTTTGTATAGAAGCCTTGTTAGGTAACTCATAGCATTACGAATGCCACCACAATGATGCATCGTCTTCACCTATAACAACCTTATAGATTCAGAAACACCTCGACCACGGGTGAGACGCCCTCGACTTTTTAGTGATCACATCAAGAATTGCTCTATCTCCAAATCTGTCCACAACCCTGCCCAGAAACAATTACTTCTTTGCATTATGTGGTAACCGTGAAGCATGGCATAGTTGTACTAATCTGTCACAGACACAGATCAATCATCTTGCTTAGAGCACTTAGATGCATTGCCTAGTTTCCTATTCATTCTGCATGTATGAACAACTTTGGAGCATCAATGTAATGAATATACAGGAACCACAAGTTTACTTGTTTAGACTGTATTGCCAGGTAACCTTTACATCTTTTCAGCTAATCTTCTAAATGAAAAGGCTCTTCTGATGTTTGAATATGTACTTCATTATTAATCGGATCTTCGTGAAGATTTTGGACAATAAATTCCAGGTCTTTTCCTTTCTCTAAAAATTTGAAAGGGGATTCCTTCAAAACGAAACATCTATTTCAGTATTGCTCACCAGTGGTAAAGTCATACAACTCTGTAACTAAGCCAGGTGGTGATACATTTTCAAAACTCTGTACTCTATGTAGAAAGGTTAAACACTAATTTGAATATGAAAGATTTAGATTATCTGAAGAAAAAAAAACTATTCAGAAGCAATTCTGATAGCAGCTTCAGAACAGAACTTGGGACTTGCAGAATGCAAGTGCAGTCTTTGCAGGCTTTCTTTGTGTGTGTGTGTGTGTGTGTGTGTGTGTGTGTGTACTATCATAAATTGTAAATTCGTAACTATATCAGGGAAGGTGGGAAACAGTTATGCACATTATTATTATTATTATTATTATTATTATTATTATTATTATTATTATTATTATTAAATGCTAAGCTACAACCCTAGATGGAAAAGCAGAATGCTATTAGCCCAGTGGCCCCAACAAGGAAAATATAAACCATAAAAACTTTAACAAAACTAGAAGAAGAGAAACTAGATAGAACAGCGTTTCTGAGTGCACACTCAAGCAAGAGAACTCTAACCCAAGACAGTGAAAGAGCACGGTAAAGAGGCTATGACCCTACCCAAGACTAGAGAACAATGGTTTGATTTTTGAGTGTCCTTCTTCTAGAAGAGCGGCTTACCATAGCTGAAGAGTCTCTTCTACCCTTACCAAGAGTTAAGTAGCCACTTAAAAATTACAGTGCAGTAGTTAACCGCTTTGGTGAAGAAGAATTGTTTGGTAATCTCAGTGTTGTCAGGTGTATGAGGACGGAGGGGAATCTGTAAAGCATAGGCCAGACTACTCGGTGTCTGTGTAGGTAAAGGGAAAGAACCGTAACCAGAGAGAAGGGTCCTATGTAGTACTGTCTGGCCAGTCAAAGGACCCCATACATCTCTAGCGGTAGTATCTCAACGGGCGGCTGGTGCCCTGGCCAACCTACTACCTACTCATCAAGGGGACACCATTAAACATTTACCCCAGAGAATGTAGTAAATGAGTGCAAGCAGATCCATAATGTGATGAAAATATGTGGTTCCTGTTTGAGAGAGACTATTTTAAAAGAAGACTTTCACTCGAATACCAATTATGTTATGCAAATGAGCTACGAAAGAATAAAATGAGAAATTAATTCTAAATGATATAGCCCAGATTTTTTTTTTAGCTGTTTTTGACCTACAGAATATGCAAGATATATAATCAATATGGAGCAACAGGAAAAGTCTTTTTCTCCAACTGTTAAAAATAACAAACATTTTCAACCAATTTTGTTCTACATGTTACAGAATGGTAAAACACTCCCGCTCTACATATGCTGCCGTCAGAAGCAATTTATAATTAAAGTAGATAAAAAACAATCTTATCTAGTCTCAATAAAATTAGGCTAACAATTATTGTGATAGATCCGCACAAGTAGTCAGAATCATATACCCCATCCAAGACAATTTTAAGCCAGCCAAGTCTCGAAGAGGCACTGGCAGTAGTCATGATACAGTCATGATTCTCATGCAAGAAAGTTCAGCAGATATTTCAAGCAATAAACCTAACACATCGGAAACAAGTGGGATTCATAGAGACCGACAATTAAAACAAGAGTTACGTTGTCAAAATCTAAAGAATTATATAAAAAGCTGTAGAAAAAAAAGTCTTCCTCACCAAATGTACTGTCTATGCTGTCTGAATTCGGCAAATATTACAATGGGCATTTTTTTTTTTTATCAATACATGAGTGAAAAAAATATTCTGCAAAGAATGAAAGAAGCTGTCTCAAAGATAAAGAGCGACTTTTGAAAAGAATATTTGGAATCCTTCATATCACCTACATCCAAACTGTCTGGTAATTTGAATAAATGGTCTAAAAGACCCTTTGAAAGCTTACCGAGAAGGATATTGGGAATTGCATCTTCACGGTGTACAAGCTGCTGTACCCTTAGTTGATTGGTGTGATAGAATCCACTATCTTCGATGGGCGTCAGTATACATGGAGGATATTGAGAAAGCTAAAGTGATTGTTCCAGATGTATATGAAAATCTAAAATCAGGAAAGTTTGTGGTAAAGCAACTGGAAGGGACATTTTACCGAGTAGGTGCTTATATGTGTCTGGAACAGACTATCAACCGATCTTGTAAGAGTGCAGGTGGTATTATTGGCTCTACAGAGATGAAAAATTTTGTTGCTCATTTATAGGTTATATATCATGAGATATAATCTGTAATCAATTTGCAACGTGAAATCAGTGATATAGCTACAGCAGGAATAGAACTTATAGTAAATCATGATTTTAATCAGCCAGCCTTATAAGGATCTAAATCCCATGATCAAGGATGTTATAGAGTACATCAGAAAGCATGAAAACCCAATGGCAGTATCCATGGAGATAGACTTTGTAAATTAATTGATCCTTCACAGCATTGTCATCCAGGATGTTGTCTCTTTAAGCTCGGTACAGTCTTCTCAAGTTTGATGATAATTCTAGCAAAACTTATGAGACCCTTCGATAAGAGATATTTGTGACAAAATAAACATCTATCTTCGATACCATTCACAGTAGAAACATGAAAATCTTCAGATCTATACAACACAAGGAACGTAGAGAAAAATGAAGTACTGAAAAGACAAAGTAAAGATAAGCTTTGCATAAACAGAAGAGTTTTTAGTGAATATGAACTAGTCTGGATGGCCATTCAAAACACTGGACGAGTTGCGATACTTCCTCTTACCACATTAAGACCATCCTTGACCAACCCCAAACAGTCACCCTATCAATAAGCCAATCCTCCGGGCATTTTACAGGATATACATAGAACTACACTGTCTGGAGAAAGTGCACGTTCATTCTAGGAATTTTAGCCACAACATTGCAGATAATATCGTTGAGTTAGAATGATACCAAATCTTACTTCCAGATGACCTTCTACTGCCACTAAGCGGAGTGTTTGTAGAAAATATGCACTTATATGTTATCAATACTGCAGTTGCCAAGCTTCAGACAAAGGATGTAATAACCTAGATGGTTACTCTTAAAGATTAGTGTAAAAAAAATTATGAAGTGTTCTTTCAATAATTGACCGTATTTGATTTTTTTTTCTATTTTTTATTTAGTCAGTAAGGGTATCCTGATTCATTTCTACTGCATTATAAACCTATTTTATATGTAACAAAAATATGATGAGGGGGAATTTTTGTCTACAATTCCTAGATTCTAGAGTCAGAAGTAAGTGTAATGATATATATATATATATATCTTATATATCAGTAAAATCACTATTTCTTAGGATGATTTTTTATGATAACTAATAAGTTAAATATTATGGCTGTAATTTTGAAAACATATGTTACTATGAATAATAGAGACTAATAGAAAAAGATTCGATTTATTCCATATATATATATATATATATATATATATATATATATACATATATATATATATATATATATATATATATATATATATATATATATATATATATATATATATATATATACTTCTTTCATTCAGAACATCAGTAAATTTTCAGTTTCTTATATATTTCTTTGTCTTTACGTTCACAATGAAGAAGTTAATTAGGCAAGTGATGAAAAGTATAAGTTTGGCTTATTCATTTCCATTTTTGTATCCACTTAAGTGCTAGAGCAATCGAAAATACCCTCATCCGTCATTCATAAGGCCATTTCAGTTATTCAGATTTTTGACAAATCTTTTATTTTTTCGAAAACTGCCATTATTCACATAAATCACTCTCAAAAACATAATGTCCCAAATGCTCCTTTATCCAAATCAGGTTGGTTATTTCAGGGACCTCTCAGCCATGAAAATACCCCTTGGCTCCTGGACTATGAGGGGAAAAGAAATACTTTGAATTACAATACAGTAGATTTTTATTTCTTAGCTTGAAAACATATTTACTGACATCTAGGCACAGCATCAGCATATCTGTAGAACAAGATCTGGTGTTTTTGCGCCTCTATGGTGTTAGAGAATTCACCTAAATGATACATAGAACATAAAGAATTTACTAAAAGTAATTTAAGATAAATGAAGATAGTGTTATTTAAAACTTGTCACGAAATATTTGTATTTTTTTTTCTCTGCGCATTACAAAAACCTTTGTATAATGGAAAATTTATTTGTTCATTACAGAAAATTATTTGTGTTTAGTTCCATTTAAGAAAAAACAAGTTTCATAAATATTTCTTAGAACGAATATGATTATATTTTCTGTCAGAACACCATACAATCTAGTCTGGAATAATCTTATACAATTTGAAATTCAAGAGAAAAGATGACCGCATTGCATAATAAGTCAAATGCAATGATAACTCTCTTGACAAGCACACATGCTAATGCAGGTAACTAATTGTTTTAACCATTTGCAAATTAGGCGAGATTTACCGCTAGGAATTTCATCTTCTTGAATTGTATGCTAATAAATTTTTTTTGAAAGATTCCAGTATGTGAATTATTGTCGGGATAATTTAGCAGGATATTATCGATGGCATTCACACACTTTTTTCTTTCATAATTTACCGAGTTTCGAAGGTATGAAGCAATTATAAGATTTTCTTTGTCAGCCATGTGCATGTTGTAGATAACCAAAGATTTAATTGTGAAAATTGCTTTATATTCATTGAAAAATATTTGAGTGATGTGAAGTTATATAGGAAATAATTTTTCTAATTATTATTTCTATTATTTACATTAACTAATATGAAAACATTATTGAAAACCATTTTTTTTTCCTGAAAATAAGTGGTCTTTATGATTTTTTCTGTTATTTATCTAGGAACATTAGGTAGCGACTAGATCAAGCAATAATATCATGGTATTATATTCTATAATATGATGACATAAATATTTTTTCGTCTTACTTTATATTTTACCTATAATGTGGAATATATAAGTACTGATCTAAATAAAAATGAAAGGTCAAAATACATACATAAGCTTATTATCTTTACTGTTCTTATATCTTTGCAGCTCATTTATAACATATTCATAGACAATACAAAAATTTTTCTCAGTAAGCTGGTAATATTCTTATCGACATTTAATGTACCTAATCAAGATAGTCCGAGTATTCGTTTTGCATAGATCTTCTCGTATCTGGCGGAGACTACTTAAATATTTCGTTAACTAATCTCTCTTGACGAATGCAAAGAGTATACCCAAATCATCTCCATCTACCCGTCACCATGGGACCTGTGTTATCTCAATTATAGTTTCATTTATAATCATGTACTACCATTTAACTCTCAAACGTTTTCTGAGGGCTTTGTTCTCCATTCTACTAAATCTATAGTAGATTATTTCATTGTCACACCATGACTCATGCCCATACAGTAACACCAATCTCACTGCACTGATATATTACCTGATTTTCATATGCAATTTCTAGGGCTTTTGATTCCCAAATTTTACTTAACCTAGACATTGTCTTATTTGATTTTTTCAATCTTTCATAAAATAAAATTTTAAAGACCCTGTATTGAAGAGAATAGTTAGTAATTATTTAAATGGTTTCACTCCATTAATCTTTTCTCCTTCCAATGATATTTCATCTTCCATTGGATATTCCATTCCATCATCTATGTCTTTCATCTATTAATCATGAGACAAAGCACCTATGATATTTCATGCACTCTAGTGAGCAAGCATTGCAAATCATGTGGTGTTTTGCTAACAAGGAAACCGTAATCAGTCAACTAATCTCCTATTATAAATCCAGTCTAATCCCTCCCCACCATCTCCAACATTTGAACAAATTATAAAACCTATGCGGATGATATACTAAACAGGTGACAACACATTCCCTTGGAGTACCCCGCTGTTCACTGGAAATTCATTTGAGAGGACTCCATTAACTTCAACTTTTACCTTGCTATGTTCATGAACAGACTTAATCAAATTTACATAATTATGAGGTATTCCACAATAACGAAATATTATCCATAAAATTAGCCGGTGCACAATATCAAAGGTTTTTAATAGTCTACAAATGCAAAAAAAACCAGATTTCTATATTTTACACTTAATTATAAAACGTCTCAAAATAATATTTTGGTCAGTACAACTTGTACCTTTTCTAAATCCTGCTCGTTCATCTTTTATCTTTTTATCAAGCTTTCTTTGTAATCTCTTTAGAATAACCATGAAATATATTTTCATGGCAACTTAGGTAAGTGTGATGCTACTGTAAGTATTACAATCAGTAAGGTCTCCCTTTTTAGCCATTTTCTCTAACACTCCTACGTCACATTAATCATGTTTTGCTTCTTCATGCCAAATTGTAAAAAAAAAAAAAAATTCTATTATTCTGGTGTTACTTCATTTTCATCCAGTATCATTTCAGCAGTTATTCCATCGTATCCAGGGGCTTTCCATCTCCTAAGTTTTCTAATGATAACTTCGATTTCATACACACTGAATCCATTCATGGACATATCAAGGCCTTCATCACCTTCAGTTATATCAATCAAATTATTCCCTTTGTTCATTCGTATTTTTTTTTATTGGTATTTGTTTCTTCTTCTTTACTATAGTAGATAACTATGAGTAATTCTTACACCATAGACGATCGCTTAATCCATAGCGTTGTCAGCCTCATCTGCTTTCCTGTCTACTGTATATACTCTCTCCAGTCACTCCTGGCTTTTCTTTTTTAGTTCACTATTAATACTGGAAGCTTAGTATGTTCTTCATTGTAATTTTCTTTACTTCCTCGAAAACCTTCAGCAATAAATTTCTGTTTGTCTCCTTTTTTATGGTTTCTCGCGTATCATTTGATATTCATGGCTTTCTCCTCGTAATTGTATGTCTCAAAACTTCATTACTAATTGAATAATATATGTTCTTATTATCAAACTATTCTTCTTTAATTGTCTGCTTTTCATGTTTCAAAGTCTCTTAGACTGTAAATTGATTTAACATTCTATTGCAAATGTTTGTCTTCTAATTTCTAGAAGTTCAGTATTAACAAACCTAGGTATTCTATCTACATTTCTGTTGAGCCCTCTTAGCTTTAATTTCAGTGTGGCAATAACGAGTTGGTGATCACTGCCAATATTTGAACATGTATAGCTTCTTTCATTTATCAGAGTCCTCGTTCTTTCATTATTAATGGCCATATAATCTATTATATTTCTGTAGTGGCCACATGGGGAAGTCCATATACATTTGTAGATGTCCAATTGCTGAAAAAAGAGTACTTCGAATGACGTAATTGTTTGTTGAACAGAAGCTTGGGATACAGACACAGACACAGACACAGACACACACACACACACACACACATATATATATATATATATATATATATATATATATATATATATATATATATATATATATATATATATATATATATATATATATATATATATATATATATATATATATATATATACATATATATATATATATATATATATATATATATATATATATATATATATATATATATATATATATATATATATATATATATATATATTGTACCAACCGTGTGTCACACGATTGTACATAATTCCTTTTGCATATATTATGCTTGTATCTTCGCTCTTCCCTCGCACTGAACGAACATGAAAATTCATGTCTGCTGTTTTGCTCTGTAACATTGTCTGTCTTGTTAACTTATTATGTCCTGTTGGCTTGAGGTTTTGTATACAAAGGAGAGTGTTCTATAATGATATAACTCAGTTGATTGCATCCTGCCTTTGAGTTCACAACCCTCTCTCGGCACCGTCACATTGGTGACCCCGGAAGTCGACTCGCTCCCACTGCCTTCCACCCCCACCTCCCTCGCCCCTCCATCATTGGTACTATGGCGGACTCTACTACAGCAGTTGGCGCTGCGGCCGCCCCATTGAAACTTTCATTGTTTGCCAGTGGAGAGGCATTTGCTTGGTTTCAGCGAGCAGAAGTCCAGTTTCGCATCAACGGCGTGACTCGCTCAACCACCAAAGCAGATTATGTTCTAGCGGCGATACCTGAGGACACCTTCCAGGAAATATCCAACTGGCTTTGTGAACAAGGAGTCACGCCAATAGCATATGACGCCCTCAAAACATACCTTCTGCAGCAGTACTCGCCGCCGCCAGCCGCCCGTGTAGCAAAGCTTTTTCAGCTCTCGCAACAACCGTTGGGGGACCAAAGGGCTTCGCTTGCCCTCAGGGAAATGACCAGTATCGCTCGCCTTCAACCTGCCGCAGACGGCTCTCCTCGTGAGGTGAACCTACTTCGTGCCCTTTGGATACGCCGTTTACCCGGACTTATACGCGCTGCCATACCCGATGTCGATAGTTTACCCATAAAGGACTTGATGACCAAAGCCGACGCCCTTATGGACAGCCACTTCAAGACCTCCATCAACGCCTCCACCCCTGACGAAGAGGATGCCTATTCAACGTCAACTGAAGCTGATATGAATGCCGTAGGACATACACGCCCACACCGTGACGTGCCGAAGCAGAGACAAAGCCGGCCACCACCCACCAATCGCTCGCGCCCCAACAAACGACTTCTACAGCCACTTACTACCTCCCATCCGCCGCATTTTTGCTACTACCACTTCAGATTCGGGGCAACTGCAAAGAAATGTACTGAGGATTGTCAGTGGCCAAAAAACGTGTAAGTAGGCCATCGCTCGTGGCGGTGGCCTCCCGTGTTTCTAATCTTTTCTTTTTACAGGACGCAGGAACGGGCGTGCGATTTTTGGTAGACACGGGTGCTTGTCGTTCTCTTTTGCCAAGGAAACTCTTAAAGACACGACGTAGTCTGTCTACATCTGACGACGTCCGCTTGGTAGCTGCCAACGGATCTGCGATACCCACCTACGGTTATGAGAACCTCACATTATCGTTCGGAAACGGTAAATTCAATTGGAAGTTTCTCGTTGCTGACGTCACCATACCAATCCTCGGTGCGGATTTCCTCTCTCATTTCCACCTTCTGGTCAATGTCGCCCACCGACGATTGGTCAACCCAGACTCGTACTTATCGACACCTCTTCAACCCGCCCCCTCTAACCTCGCTCTCCACCTTAGCGCACCCACGGATGCCTGCGCCCACCTCCTCAGGGCGTACCCGGAAGTTTTCCGTCCAGAACTTCGCCAAACGCCCAGGGTTCCTGCCAAGCACGGTATTTATCACCATATCAAGACGACGGGACCCCCAGTCTTCGCAAAATTCAGACGTCTGGGACAGGAACGATTGGCAGCCGCCAAACAGACATTCGCCGAAATGGAGGAAATGGGCCTTTGCCAAAAGGCCTCCAGCCCATGGTCGTCACCCTTACACATCGTTCTGAAGAAAGACGGCTCCCTCCGTCCGTGCGGGGATTACAGGCGCCTGAACATGCAAACAGAACCGGATCACTACCCCCTCCCAAACATTGCCGACGTGACCTTCTACCTGCACAAAGCAAAGGTTTTCTCTACGCTCGATCTCCTGAAGGGGTATTATCAGGTGCCTATGAACCCAAAAGACATCCCCAAGACTGCCATCACCACTCTGTTCGGTACATACACCTCCAATTACTCCTGTTTTGGCCTTCATAATGCTGGGGCCACGTTTCAACGTCTCATGGATGTCATCTTAGGGGACCTCCCTTTCTGTGTATGTTATGTGGACGACATACTTGTGTTCTCCTCCTCAAAAGAGGAACACCTCCGTCACCTGTGCATCGTGCTCGACCGCCTGCAACAAAACGGCCTTGTAGTTCGGTACGACAAGTGTACCTTTGGCGCCAACGAAGTGTCGTTCTTAGGGCACCGCATCACTCCTGAAGGTGTCCACCCCCTCCATGAGAAGGTAGAAGCCGTTCAGAACTTCCCCGTGCCCTCGACCGTCAAAGCTCTGCAGGAATTCTTAGGCATGATCAACTATTATCACCGTTTTCTGCCAGCCATTGCCACCACTCTTGCTCCCCTCTACGCCTCCCTCATGGGCAAGGCGAAGGACCTGAAGTTAGGTCCCCTTCAAGAAGCAGCCTTCTGCAATGCAAAGAAGGCCCTATCAACTGCTGCGGCTCTCACTTTTCCTATCCCACACGCCCCTCTCCTTCTCTCCACCGATGCCAGCGACGTCGCTATTGGTGCAGTACTCGAGCAGGTATATATATATATATATATATATATATATATATATATATATATATATATATATATATATATATATATATATATATATATATATATATATACATATATATATATATACATATACATATATATATATATATATATGTATATATATATATATATAATGAATATATTTTGTAGCGTTGATCCTTTGAATTTCTTTAATATATATATATATATATATATATATATATATATATATATATATATATATATATATATATATATATATAGATAGATATATATATATATATATATATATATATATATATATATATATATATATATATAGAGAGAGAGAGAGAGAGAGAGAGAGAGAGAGTTAATTTATCTTTTAATGGTTAGGGAATCTTTTGAAATGCCTAGTGGTTACTAGCAATATAAAGCTTTTCATTAAGGCTCTCACCTAGCAATCAAATTTATGGTTTTTTTTTTTACCAATCAAGATGATATTTGTGAGTCCATTATGATCTCGAAATATATAGTTAATGTATATCCCACCCAATTTATTATTTCCGAGTATAGAAGCTCTACAATTGTCATTTAGCGATTAGTAGATGAATGCTTGGTACCAATATCATAGTCTAGAAAAAATAAAGTTACATTGTCCGTTAAAATATGATAGAATAGAATAGAAAAACAACAATTCCTACAGAAGGGTGATGTGGAAAAGGACCATAATCAGTCTTTGTAATAAAATTACTCCCAGTTTACCTATTAATAACTTATTCTATTAATTTTTCTCTAATATATAATTATTCAATAAGATGTACGATCTTAAAACATATCAAACAATTGTTACAATTAATTCTTCCAGAACTCGTTGAATTGATCTCCTTTTCATCTTTAAGTAAGATTAGTAACTAAAAGGACAGTACAATTAATTTTCCTTGTGACATAAATTTTTCAATATTTCGTTAACTTTTCTTTTTCTGAAATCCGTCGTTTTTCTCCATATGTCTCCATCCAGTCCATTCAAAAATATGCAATTATTTATATGTCCCATGGAACATATGAACATTAATCATAGACTATTTATTTACCATTCCATAGATATTTTTTTTTTTTTTTTTGCGGGAATGAGTTTGATTTCAGTCTTTAGGCAGGTCCTAGAGAAATAATTTTTTTAGACAGTTTTATATATATAAAAAAAGAGTTTACTTATGCTTCATTAGATAAAAATATTCCATCTTAACATAATTCCATAGGAATTTAAATGAATGCAATTATGATGATTTTTTTCACGTGAAATATAAGAAACTGCTTTCAATCGTGATTTTTTATATAAGCTATTGTGTTTTGTCTCTTTTGATCAGCAGGAATGTGAAATAGATCCTTATCCTCAATGGTAGTCAGCATGTGGTGGTGTGTTCAATGTGAAACCCTTCCTATCACCCGATATCTTACTCCATGAATCATTACACTTTAATCATTTTATTTTGTACGAATAAGAAAGTGTTCAGTGTTTAGGCAAGATTATTTAAATCTATTCTACGTTTACAATAATAATAATAATAATAATAATAATAATAATAATAATAATAATAATAATAAGAAGAAGAAGAAGAAGAAGAAGAAGAAGAAGAAGAAGAAGAAGAAGAAGAAGAAGAAGATAGCCGTATTTAGCATCCTGTTTAATAAGGTATTATAGGACGAATCTCGGAAAAAGGATAACTGGAAGCCTGTAAATGACATATAATTACAGCTGAGTGCACGCATAACATTCATTTCTCCTATCTGTCTACACTAAGTTGACCCTCAGTCAGCACCATGACAACAACTCTTCTTACACAACACCTGTAGTCTGAGCTCCTCTGCCCAGACGTGGTGCTGATGTGCATAAAAAGAAAGAAAAAAAATGGTGTGAACAATTATTCTTCGGCGAGAGAGCTAAATCCACTAAATTCTAGCATACTATGAAGTAGCATTAACATGAAGAGAAAGTGTAAAAGTATGGGACTGTTCAGGCTCCCATTCTCAGTTTTCACTGACAGGCATACTAAGGAAATCAGATTTAACCAGTATCAGTAGCCTAATTTGAGCGAGTAAGGGTGTATTATCTACTGAAGGCCAACAGGAAAACCAAGCGGATCAACTGAAGTGAATGTCGAAAATCTAGTCGTCCATTCTCTTAAATAGACATCCAGGTTGTACGTATATGCGGGTGCCTGCAGTCCTGCCAGTGCCATCAGTGCACCACCAACCATAGTACTGTCTATATAGAAGCCCTCCGCTGATGATGTAATTGCTGTGTCCCAAAAGGATAGAAATTTGGTTTGGAATTTCTCGATTTTGGCGAAATATAACAATAACCTTTAAATATAAGAAATACGGGTTAGTTATTCTGACAGATACAAGAAAGAAAAGGCTAATGATGTGCAATTAATGCAGTTAAAAAAAAAGAAAAAAAGATAAGGATATCAAAATGATTATTTGAAATAAGTAGTTGTTCCATAAATCAGAACATAATCAGGAACGCATAGGACTAAAGTACATAACTATAATCACAGATATATTTAGAGGATGAAATAATTTTAGCATTTTTACGTATCTATTTTGAACCCTTGGTATTAAAAATAAGACATAAGCTGAATAGATGTATGTATTTTTGAGAACATTTAAATTTTTTTTTATTGGACCTATGTCCAAGATTTGGAATTTTGACTCTTTAAACATTTATTCGCGTTTAGGTTTAAGATACACACACACACACATATATATATATATATATATATATATATATATATATATATATATATATATATATATATATATATATATATATATATATATATATATATATATATATATATATATATATATATATATAGGTCTATATATAATACTATATATATATATATATATATATATATATCTATATATATATATATATATATATATATATATATATATATATATATATATATATATATATATATATATATATATATATATATATATATATATATATATATATATATATATATATATATGTGTGTGTAATAATTATATATCACATGTTTAAAACACATGACGTAATAGGTCATTGTGGAAGTAGAAGCTAATGTGAGAAGTGCTGTAGTCAGATCATAGCAGGATGCGAATACCATATCTCAGCAATGTAACATTTTTATGAGGAATAAACACAAAATACGTTATTGCTCTCCTTCGAATCGAAGACGACTTCTGCTTCGCTGTGATGGGGATGGAGTTAGATCTGTTGTAGTTGGTGCCATCTTGCATGGCTGTGATGACCAATTCTGGATCCACACAACTGGCAAGTCAGGTCTGGGTTGACCGGGGGTATCCGATCTCAATGGTTTTGTCTTCCCTCCCTGCGCTGTTGTCTTGCCTGGTTCCGGGTGTCTTCAAGTTGATTGACTCCAGCTTTACAGAGTTAGCGCCATAGTGGTCTGTCAGAGGCGTTCATTTCTAGTTGCTCAGTTTGTATGTTGCACTTCTTGAGCGTAGCTTTGATGTTGTCCTTGTACCTCTTTTTCTGACCCCCTGGATAACGCTAAGCTTCAGGGAGCTGACTCTAGAGGACTTGGCGAGGAAGGCGATGTTCTGGCATACGGATGACGTGGCTGATCCACCTGAGTTGTTTTTCTGCCAATGTGGATTCTATACTCAGCAGGTTTGAACGGTGGAGAATTTCAGAATGAGGTGATTTGTCTTGCCATGTGAGCCCTAATATACGCTGAAGACAGCGAATATGGAATGCCTCAAGTTGTTTTACATGTCGACGGTAAGCCGTCCAGGATTCTGCTCCATATAGCAAGGTGGACATGCAGACAGCTCTGTACACAGCTACTTTAGATTCTGTCTTGAGGTGGTGATTTAGGAAGACTCTGGACCTGAGTCGGCCGAAAGATGCGGAGGCATGATTTATCCGGGCAACTATTTCCTCATCAATATTGTGTTTTTTAGTGAAGGTGCTTCCAAGGTAGATGAAGCTATCAGCTTGTTTGATGGCTTCCCCATTCAGATGAAATACTGGGGGATCTCCTGCAATTATTTGCTGGGATAGGATTTCAGCTTTGTTGATGTTAACTTTGAGCCCCATGGCTCGGTAAATTGATGTGACAATGGTAAGGCTGCGTTAGAGGGCATTTGGTGAGTGAGCCACTAGAGCGCAATCATCTGCATATTGGAGTTTCATTAGGTGTGTCATTGTTGTTGAGAAAGAGTTGTGTTGCCACCTGATGCAGGTGTCTTCCTATACTAATGTTTAGTTTACATTATGTGTTTAAATGCTGAGATAACTGACTATACGATATCTGTGATATCGATATTTTAGCCAGTTATTACTAAGACATCATACGGAATGGTCATCTGACCAAACCAGCTATACTCCAGTGATGGAGATGTTAACACTGTTGTTCTTAAAGAATAAACCATTTTAAAGTTAACTTTCTTGACTTTACTTGAAGATGTAACATACCAACTAACATACTTAATGTGTGTTAACAACAGTAGCACACTAAAAAATGGTGGCAGCGGTAAAACTCTAAGAATCAGAGAAAGATCTTCAAGAACCAGCGAATAAAACTCTAAGAATCAGAGAAAGATCTCAGCGAATAGAACTCTAAGAATCAGAGAAAGATCTTCAAGAACCAGCTAATAAAACTCTAAAAGCCAGAGAAAGATCTTCAAGAAATCAACAGTAATGAATTTACAATTTTGACTAAGTATCATAGACCATTGAAGAATGAAACCATTAATGAATGTTAAACATACAAACTGATGAACTGGATCTTCAATCAACATCCTAAGAAAACCAAGGACTGACGTTCAACGCTTACAAAACATATCCAGGAAGCACTACATTCAACGGAAATCGGACCGAAAACATTCACCCAAACATCAAGAGAGAGAGAGAGGAAATCGGACCGAAAACATTCACCCAAACATCAAGAGAGAGAGAGAGGAAATCGGACTGAAAACATTCACCCAAACATCAAGAGAGAGAGAGAGGAAATCGGACCGAAAACATTCACCCAAACATCAAGAGAGAGAGAGGAAATGACGACATCACACAATGCCATATAAGCTAAGTATATTTTCTTATTCATTTCAGTATTGAGCAGTGAGGTGTAGTTACCACGAGTCGATAGTCCATTATTACTGGGGTGAGTTGTTTGTTAATCTTCTATTTCCTTTCATTAAAGGAAACTGTATTCAACTCCGAATTCTCATCTAGAATTTTTTTTCTCTCTTTGTGCTAATTCTGGTTTCTTTCAGAAATTCTTGGGAAATATCTTTGTGCTAATTCCGTTTTCTTTCAGAAATTCTCAGGAAATATCTTTGTGTTCCGTTTTCTTTCAGAAGTTCTCAGGAAATATCTTTGTATTAGTATCATTGTTTTGGGGAATTTTGTTTTAATCTTTATCATTTAGTGCTTATGCGTTTACGCAGTGTACGTCTGTATTCGTATAGATATTTTGATAGAATTGCAAGCGGTCGAAGAGATAGGAAAAGAAATACCGTAAACATGACGCCCCCTGTGAGCCCAGCCCCTGGACCGAGTAACGCAACAGCTGGACCGAGTAACCCCCTCCCGATTGTGACACTTGTAAATGCTAGATCAGCAATCCTTCCTTTTCAGGGTCGGGTTAATGGGTTCTTGCCTCAAAATGTGGAGTCATGGATTTCATCTGTAGATGCCCATTTAAATGCCAAACAAATCGTAGACCCTTTTGTACAATTACAAGAAGCTAAAAGTTTTATAGATTTTTCTAAAGGAGATGCGAGTGCGTATTTAAGAGGTGTTTCATTTTAAGAAGCAGTTACCTGGGATGATTTCAAAGTTAGGTTACACGCGGTCTATGGGGGGGAAGAAGCCTTAGATGTAGTATTAACGTTAAGTAATACACTTAATCAAGCCACTATGACTCGGCTTAATGTTATTGAGAGAGCAGCTCCCATAGCTGGTAGGCTTAATGAATATCAAGATATTTTAGATAATTCCACTTGGGTTACTAGAGATAACATCTCCGTGAAAGATTTTTTACGATTAATGTATTTAACTTGCATGACACTTATGTTGCCTGAAGCTTTAGTGCGGTGTTTTGATAAAAAAGTTAACGCCTGCTAGTAGGGAATTGGATGTATATAAACAGATAAAGAAACACATGTCTAAATGTCCTGACCTTGATCCCGTGTTAACACTAGAAGAACCGAGCGGTCATTTTGACCGCATTTTGATTTTCGGATGCATAGAGCTATTATAATCTTTCCCCAACAAACTTGATACTCATTGACTTTTCCTAAATTTTCATGATATATATTGATAATAAGTGTAAATTAAAATATGCTATAATCCTTTGAGATATATTAGGTAATACCTAGAACGACCGAACGGTCATTTTGACCGCTAGGGAGCAATACAATGGTAATTATGGTGGTGCGCGAGTCAAAACGTTTTACAGCTTGTATTCCCGGCACTTGTAAGTCTGGCGGCGTGTTATTGTTTCAGTCAGTTTTCCCTGAAGTCCTAAATGATAAACAAATTGTACAAACGCTTTTTATTGAATGATGAAATTGTGACATATTTGTCGACACTATCTGAATCTGAGTCTGAAGGAGATCCTATATCTGAAGATGAAGAAAACGAGTATATCCCCAATCAAGAAACTTCATCTGAATATGATGATTATTATGATGATAGTGATAATGAAAATTAACAGTTGTAAAGTACTGTTGCTCTTTGAAACAAGAAGATATTGTAGATGTGCAAACAACTTCTACTACTATTCCGACTGGCAAGGATGGAACACGGTGGAAAGTTATGGAACAGGATCTTGTCAATGCCGGGAGAATTACCGCCCATAACATAACACGAGAAATACCGGGAGCAACATCCCTTGCCAAACCTCAAGTTTTTCCTGGACAAGTTCTGAGCACTTTCACATTATTGATAGATGACTTCATTATCCAACACATACAAAAGTGTAAAGAAACTGAAGCGAGAATGAAATTGAATGATGAGAATTGGAACATATCATTTGAAGAGATTTATGCTACTGTAGGCATTATGTATGCCAGCAGAGTTCTTGCAAAACGACAATCTGTTGAAAACCTTTGGTCAGTAAAATGGGGTCCTCCTTTTTCCGAGAGACAACGTCAAGAGCACGTTTCAAGGAAATTATGAAATTCCTAAGATTTGACAGTCGATCATCACGATCCATTCGAATGCAAACTGACAAATTTGCTATGATTTTAGAAGTTTGGGACAGAATTGTGTAAAATGTAACCAGTAAATCATACATCGTAAGGATTGTAGCGCTATACATACAAACACTCTCACACAATATATATATATATATATATATATATATATATATATATATATATATATATATATATATATATATATATATATATATATATATATATATATATATATATATATATACATATATATATATATATATATATATATATATATATATATATATATATATATATATATATATATATATATATATATATATATATATATATATATATATATATATATACATATATATATATATATATATATATATATATATATATATATATATATATATATATATATATATATATATATATATATATATATATATATATATGTATATATATATATATATATATATATATATATATATATATATATATATATATATATATATATATATATGTTTGTGTGTGTGTGTATGTGTGCGTTTTCTATGTATGTGTAATATGGTTTATGTGAATATTGTTCATAGAACCTACCTGTATTTTTCTGTATCCATGTTAATATTTTTTCCACATACTCTTTCAATATCAGCAGCCTTTTTAGTTATTATAGCAATTGTAATCTTTATTTTTTCATTCCTTAATATTGAGTTTCCCTATTGAACAAAAAGAAATGTACCCTTAAATAGCGTTGGTTTAAATAAAACAATATAGGAATTATAAAATAAAAAAAAAAAATAGCATAACTGCAATGGAAATTTATGTACGGTCATTTTTACCGCTTGGTCGTTCTAGGGGGTTAACCATCAGTGGCCGTTCTAGTGTTAACTCAAGTTTTTGCAAAAAATGAAACAAAGCCACAACAAGTAAATGAAGTTAATAATAGTGAAGTTGCGGGAATGACGTGTTATAATTGCAAACGTCAAGGTCACATGATTGCGGACTGCAGAACGAAATTCTGTTTGATACATAATAGTTCGACTCATTCAAAAGTCAGTGCTACTCGCGTGAGACACAACAGAATCCTAGAAATACACAGTCAATTCCACAGTCAGTTCCATATGGAAACAAAAAGAAAAATCCTAATTTTAATAAGAAGAAACAGCCAAACGTCAATGTAGTTCAGAATCCCAATCAAACAAACAGTTCTGCGAATAACGCTGAGCCTGGGTCGTCAAACCAGACCTCGCAAGGTCAGACTAATTTTCAGAATGTGCAGAGCAAAGCAAATACCTCATAATTAACTCCAGTGGGGAATAGAGTGATGTTGGGTCAAGGTCATTTATGTCAACATCAGTAGTATTGAAGAATCTATTAAATTTTTTATCAGATCATTGTGAGGCAATAGATTTTCCTATGAAACACACAGCCCAATTAAGTAAATCAGTGCATGCTCCTGTAGATTTGCAACAAATTCATACAATAATAAGCCAAAATGAGTTACGACCAACATTATATGCTGTAAATTTAGAACACAGATCCTTTACATTATTTTTCGACTCTGGTAGTCCATGTAATATCATGGATTTGAGGACACATCATTTGTTGTTTTCAAACTTTCCGATAGAAAAATCCGGAGTGAGACTCTCGGGTATAGGAAATAATGAATTAAATGTAATAGGCGTAACTCATGTTCAGTTCAAGGTCGGTAAGCGCACGTTTGCCGATACATTTGTTGTTGTACAAAACATTGATATGTATCCAGCTGTAATTATAGGATACCCATCTATGGGCAATCAAAACATTATCTTAGCCCCTGCCAAGCGCAGCGTGTATATCAAAAGAAAATTCTATAAGTCTTCTAATATCTTAAAATCAGTTTTGGATAAAAAGGAGACGACAAATGTAACCGTAACGTACGTTGAAGAACCAATAACTTGTCTCACTAATAAAGAAATAATATACGCGACCCAGCAGAATTCCCGTTCACCCGTAATATTATCTTGCACGCAATATATCGAGCCAAACATACCTTAGAATTTAATAGTGCAAGTAAAGAAAACATTACCGGGATATGAAATATTAATCCTTTCCGACACTTTGAAAACTAACGGATTGTCTGTCACACAAGCTATTTATACTGTAGGCTCACATCAACAATGTAATATTGAAGTCTGTAATCATTTAAATATCACTTTAGTAATTCACAAAAATCAACATATCTTGGATGTAGAAGTTTATAAACATCGTATTCTTACCGTTGCTGAAATCAATCACGCTTAATCAGTTGCGGATGAATCCCTTTTGCAATCTATTAAAGATAAAATCAATAAAGATATTCAAGAAGAAGAAATTCAGCAGAAAAGTTTTGGACATTTAACTGAATATTATGATGTTTTTTCCACTACGGATGGATCCTTAGGAAAAACAGATGTGATCGAGCATCAAATAAGGTTAAAGGACAAGCAGAAATTATCTATGTACCCTCGTACAGACTCCCTATGAAATTCCAGAATGAAATAAATGATGAAGTAGGTAAAATGCTAGAAGAAGGAGTCATTAGGAAATCGAACAGCCCTTATAATTTTCGATTAATTGCTGTACAGAAAAAAAGATCGAACATGGCGTATTTTCGTAGACTTCCGTCGTCTAAACGAGGAGACGATCCCTGATTGATTCCTAGTGCCATGTACTGAAGATATTTTGTCTTTGTTAGGTCAGAATAAATATTTTACCAGTTTGACCTTACTTAAAGGCTTTCACCAGATACCATTAAAAGAAGATAGTATCCCATACACAGCCTTCAGCACAGCCAGGGGACATTATGAATTTTTACGGATGCCTTTTGGTTTACGTTGTACTCCCATAACATTTACAAGAATGATTAACATAGTATTTGGAGAATTGCCAGGGGATTTATTGCATGCCTATATGGACGACCTTGTAATCTTTTCCAAAACCTTAGAAGAACATCTACGTAAGTTAGAACTAGTACTACAGAGACTAAGACAACATAACTTAAGGGTAAAGCCTAGTAAGTGTGAATTTTTCAAAACAGAATTAATATATTTGGGTTTTATGGTGTCAAGCCAAGCTCTTAAAGTAGTCCATGATATGTTGTAGGCTATCCGTAACTTTCCCATACCTACTAATGTCAAGGGAATACATCAATTTCTGGGGTGCAGTGGATATTACAGGCGTTATATACGCAATTATTCAATAATAGCCGCTCCCTTAACTGATCTTACGAAGAAGGGCGTAGATTTCATATGGTCTGAGCAGCATCAACAGGCGTTTAATACCTTGAAAGATGAACTGTGTAGTTCTCCTATCTTAAAATTTCCTGACTTCGGTAAGGAATTCTTCATTGCAACAGACACCTCAGACTTAGGAGTAGGTGGGGGTATTGCTTCAGCAATATGATAAACAATTTTTCCCGATAGCTTTTTATTCTCGAAAACTAAGAACTTCCGAAAGTAAGTATGCAGTAATAGACAAAGAAGGGCTAGCTATTGTTAATTCACTAGTGCATTTTAAGTTCATATTATACGGTTATCCCGTTAAGGTTCTTACTGATCATAAACCACTAACCGACTTCTTTAACCCTGGAACGGTATGGTGGGTCGTCCGCGACACCGAGCGTCAAAAAAAAAGAGGTTTTTCTCACGTGACTCACCCCCGTGACTGAATTTGTGGGTGATCGACCTGCAGTAGGTGTCTCGCCTACACGCTCTAGTAGTGTCCAGATGTGCAGTGCTGTAGCTGTACTCCTTCCCCGATTACTGAGATGCGTCGGGGTCGAGCGCGACCTAGTTTACCCTTCTAAGGTAATTTGCATAATTATCAAAGTTATTACGTATTATGAAATTGTCGTAAAATGGTGCAACTTGTATAGGATAATAGTTGTGGAAAGTCTTGGTGGATTGTTTGGCTACCATGTGCATGATTTTTTTTTTAATTAAAATGTCGTTCATCACCACGAGGACCATTTTACCGCGAGTGCCCCTTTTTCAGTTTTTTTCATTTTTTGGCCAAGTCATTTTTCCGTAAGATATTGCCAAATAGTGTCGTAAAACTTTTGCTTTTATAGTGTTGGAAAGTGTGTCTAGATGATCTGGCTACCCATGCGTGACTTTGTTTTTGTCAGATACGACGTAGTTATTGGTATATTGGGTATTTAACTGCGGTTGCCAATTTCTGTTTTTTTTCAATATTTGTAAGAATTTACTACGTAGTAAGGAATTGCCGTATATTATTGATTTTTATTTCATGTTTATGTGTTAGAAAGTGTGCCTTGATGGTTGGGCTAACACGTGCATGTCTTTTTTTTTATCTGAGATGCCGTATATTAGAATGTTGGGCATTTTACCGCGAGTGCCCCTTTTTCATTTTTTTTCATTTTTTTGCCAAGTCATTTTTCCGTAAGATATTGCCAAATAGTGTCGTAAAACTTTTGTTTTTTAGTGTTGGAAAGTGTGTCTAGAAGATCTGGCTACCCATGCGTGACTTTTTTTTTGTCAGATACGACGTAGTTATTGGTATTTTGGGTATTTAACTGCGGTTGCCAATTTCTGTTTTTTTTTTCAATATTTGTAAGAATTTACTACGTAGTAAGGAATTGCCGTATATTATTGATTTTTTTTTCATGTTTATGTGTTAGAAAGTTTGCCTTGATGGTTGGGCTAGCACGTGCATGTCTTTTTTTTTATCTGAGAGGCCGTATATTAGAATGTTGGGCATTTAACCACGAGTGCCCCTTTTTATTTGTTTTGCATTTTTTTGCTTAGTCATGTTACCGTAAGGAATTGGCAAGTAGTGTCGCAAAACTTATATTTTTATAGTGTTGGAAAGTGTTTCTAGATGATCTGGCTACCCATGCCTATTTTTTTTTAGCCAGATATAGCGTATATATAGGTATGTGTTCGATTTTCCTGTGATTGCCATTTTTTTGTTTTTTCCCATTTCTTTCAAAATTACTACGTACTAAGGAACTATCACAGAGTAATGATTCATTTATATGTTTATTTGTCGGAAAATGTGCCTTGATGGTTTGCCTAGCACGTGGCTGAATTTTTTTTTTCTGAAATGCCGTATATTAGAATGGCCATTTTTCCGCGAGTGCCCCTTTTTATTTGTTTTGCATTTTTTTGCTTAGTCATGTTACCGTAAGGAATTGGCAAGTACTGTCGCAAAACTTATAATTTTATAGTGTTGGAAAGTGTTTCTAGATGATCTGGCTACCAATGCCTATCTTTTTTTTTAGCCAGATATGGCGTATATATAGGTATGTGTTCGATTTTCCTGTGATTGCCATTTTTTCGTTTTTCCCCATTTCTTTCAAAATTACTACGTACTAAGGAACTATCACAGAGTAATGATTCATTTAGATGTTTATTTGTCGGAAAATGTTCCTTGATGGTTTGCCAAGTACGTGGCTGAATTTTTTTTTCTGAAATGCCGTATATTAGAATGTTGGCCATTTTTCCGCGAGTGCCCTTTTTATTTGTTTTGCATTTTTTTGCTTAGTCATGTTACCGTAAGGAATTGGCAAGTAGTGTCGCAAAACTTGTATTTTTATAGTGTTGGAAAGTGTTTCTAGATGATCTGGCTACCCATGCCTATCTTTATTTTTAGTCAGATATGGCGTATATATAGGTATGTGTTCGATTTTCCGGTGATTGCCACTTTTTCGTTTTTTCCCATTTCTTTCAAAATTACTACGTACTAAGGAACTATCACAGAGTAATGATTCCTCTAGATGTTTATTTGTCGGAAAATTTTGTTTACTTCTTTTTTGATTGAATATCATCAAATTCTTTTAGCTAAACTATTATATTGTTTTACATTTTTTTTTTCGATTTTATTTCCCTTTGAAAAAATTTTTTTGGGTCAGAATTTCAATTTTATAGTCGTAAAATAATCGACAATTATCCAGCAACCCACCATACAATTTTCATGCATATCCAAGAATAATTAGATTAGTAAATAACACCTTGAAATTGACATACCCTTCCTACATTTCAAGTGGCAGATTAGGGAGTCTGAGTCAGTGTGGTTGGCGGCCATTTTGTGGATATATCCGAAGCGTAAGTTGCCCTATCTATATATATTCTTGTTCCCTATAGAATTTGTGATATTTTGGTATATTTTTACCTGCATAAATATCATATTATATATTAAATATATGTATTTTTTTACGAAATTTCTAAGTACTCAAAAAATTACCTTTAGATATGGCCCCTGATATAAATGTAATTTACAAAATAATGAAGATTTTTTTACATATTTCTATTTTAGGATAACATATGTTTATTCCCTAAAAAAAATAGCCACTTCTTATTTCATTTGGGTACCCAAAAAAATTCATGAAATTTGGACAAATTTTTTTGGCCAAAAAAAGTTACCCTTTTTTTCTCATTTCAGATCTTCACCTCCATGGGTCTGACTTCATCCAAAATACATCAAGATGTGTCCTAATCATTCATGAATCAATTCCTAAAAGGATTTGTGTATATATGTATAAACTTTTTTTTATGAATTTTTATGTAAGGTGTTTTTTTTCTACTTAATTTTTTAAAATATTTATAATAAATAGTTTTTCTGCAGATGAGTAGTATTTATCTTTACAGCTGTTTTAAGCATTCATTGAAGTTTTTTTGGCAAAAGAAAAAAGGAGGTTACTGCAAAAACTGATTTTTCAAGAATTTTTTTTGGCGTCGGGGTTGCGCGCGTCCGAGTATACCCTTAAAGGGGTGTCCGAGGAGCGTACCTATCCAGGGTTATAGGCTTCAACCACAGCCCCAAACGAACTCGGTGGCATTTGATCATTCAAGACTTTGGAGCAAGAATCGGGTATTTACCAGGGAATGCAAATATCATTGCTGATGCATTATCACGCAACCCCGTGTCATCTTTTGCGGAGACTTCAGCTGAATTAATAGATATATCAACATCCATACCTAATGTTAAAAGGATATCTGGACAAGAAGATTCGGCCTGGAGTGCTGAATTATTACAGACTGAGCAAAGAAAAGATCAAAAATTAGATATAAAAAAACACATAGCTAATTGTCGCACATGTCAGGAAAACAAAGGGCATACGAAAACACCTATCAGCCTAGGGGCTTATCCCGTGCCCAATCAACCCTTTGAAAGAATACATTTAGATTTGTTAACAGGATTTTACGAGTCAAACAGAGGAAATAAGCACCTCTTAGTAATTGTAGATGCTTTAACTCGATATACAGAACTAATAGCGCTTAAAACTAAAACTGCGATTGAATGCGCTAGGAAGTATTACGAGTGTTACATTTGTAAACATGGAATTCCACACATGATAATCTCAGATTCGGGTGGAGAATTTAATAATCACTTTCTTACCTCATTGTGTGAATTCCTTAGCATAAAGAAAATGAATACCATGATATATCACCCAGAGTCAAATGGGCTAGTGGAAAGAGCAAATAGGAAGGTTTTAAATATATTAAGAGTAACACTAGGGGGATCAGACCCCAACTAGGATATTGCAATACCTGCGGTATTGAGTACTCTGAATCATTCATATCATATATCAATTAAAATGTCACCGCACGAAGCTTTGTATGGTACCCCAGTTAGAACGCCTTTCCATGTATTAACGCCTACAACTAATTTATCATATCCTTTAAAAGAATGTGTAAATGCAAGCAAAAGTCGTTTTGATATCCTTCGAAAGAATTTAGAAGAATCACATATCATTATGAAAAGGAATCATGATAAAATAGCGAAGCCAACTAAAACATATACCGTGGGTGATAATGTATACATACAGGTAAAAGTACGTAAAGGACTCAATTATGAACTAACACCTAAGTTTGAAGGCCCATTTAACATTTTGGAAACATTAACGGCCAATAGGTTTAGAGTTTAAAACGTATCCCAACCCACTGATGAGAGAATCGTACCATTGGCTCATATAAGAAATTAAAATTAGAGGGAAAGAAGTAAGGGAAAGATTTTTTATTTTTTTTTCACATTGTATATTAAAAGTTTTTCTTCTTAATACGGGAGTAATTACATATATTTTTCTCGTTATAGGTTTCGAAGATGAATTTTTTGTTGTTGGGAGTGATATTTTTCGCTCAGACATTTTTCTCGTGTGGGATGAGCTCTAAAACTAAAAGTATAGATTTTAAAAATGGCACTGTAGTTGAAAGACAAGAAGACGTTTTTATTACATCAAGTAACGTAGTTGATGAAGTGCGAATGCAAGCAATTTTTCTCCCAGAGAATGACGCCATTAGCTTGAAAAGCGCCATTTCAGGGTTTGCTCTCTCATTAAATGAATTGCATAGAAGACATTTTCCTTTTAATACAGAGAGTTCGCTTGCATCGACACTAAAAGTTTCAGAGATGCTATCTGAAGACTTGCAAAATAAGACTTACGAGACAGAATCTTTGGCTCGTGACCTTTTGATGTGGACTGTAGGACACGAAAATCTGGAGAAACGTAACCCGTTTATTTTTGCTGCACTAAACATCTTTGGTTCTGTTGCAAGTTTAGGTTTAGGAATTTCCAATCGTCTTAAGATTAGTAATCAAAATAAGAAAATTGAGTTCTTGACTCTTGAAGATGAATTGATTAGGTCAGAATTAAGGAATCAGTTAGCTTCAATCAATCAAATTATGAGTTTAGTAAATGAACATTCAAGTAATATCAATCAGATTATGGAAGTACAGGATTTGTTGGCAACATTAACGTATTATGATTCAAAAATAGATCACATACATAACAAAATTGCATATTTCATTGAGGAATCAAAAGATTATGTTGAAGCTATCATGTTAGCGACTAAAGGTGTACTGTCACCCCATTTGTTGCCAATAAAATACTTAAACATAATTGTGGAGAACGGACGGGAGAAACTAGGTTATATTCCTTTGTTAGACGCACGTAGGTTAGAATTTTATTACAGCCTAATTACAGTAAGCATTGAAAATAACAGGATTATGATTACAATTCCCTTTGATTCTTCTGATGCCTGGCAATC
>NC_090734.1:54534751-54542251 GCF_036898095.1 Palaemon carinicauda
TTTTTCTTGATGTAATTTATTTCACGTCAGTTAAAACCCCCGTATGACATTAGGGAAAACAAATATTTCAATATAGTATCAAAAGTCCAAACCTAATATATTTGAATCAAAATCTACCATAGAAATAATTGGGTTTTGGCCATTTCAGTAATCAATATGGATTAAAGTACTAAACTATATATCCTGGAACTGATGCTAATTTATATATCATTGGTAACAAATCCGAGCGCTGGTTGTCCTTATTTGTTTCTTTATACTAGCCTCTCTTAAATGTTACATTTTTTTGGTTATCACTTATGATGATTCACAACTGGTACATCTGTAAAAATAAACATTTGTAATATGTATTCCCCCCTCCACTAACTTCATATGTATTTCTTTTAACATCATATGTTACTCATTACTTAAAAAAAAAAATATATATTTTCTAATGGAGACCTGATTATACAATCATCTATGAGTTATTGTGTTTATACCATTTTTTTTTTAATTCCAAAGAAGGAAAATTAACTATGAAAACGAATATTAATATTTACTTATACAATACGAGTATTCTGATGGTGTTCTCACATTTGTAATCTATCTAGTGGTTGCCAACAAAATTGTAATACATCTCACTTTAAGCTGTTGCTATGACTACGATGTTTTAATAAGTGCAAGAGTTATCCAGCATTTGATTTTACATGAATAATCTTAGACATCTTTCAAAACAAAATTATATCTTTGATTGTAACGAAACACTTTCCATCACACTTGCATTCATTTAATTTTGAAGATATGCATATGAATACAGTACAATATAGTTAATTATATAACTAAAATAAAAATACCCAATTGCTGCATAAGCTTAGAGTTATCATAAAATTTTAATTATTTTTTTACAAAACTTTGAGTAATAACTTGTTTTCACGATTTACACCAATTCAGCACAAATGATGGTGAAAATGATAGACACCGACGGCAATATTAAGACAAATACTTAACAAAGAGCCAATGAAATTTAGAGTATGTATGTTTCATTGTGTTTACTTTACTGTGAAGTGATATCTTTGCTAAAGCACAATTCAGTGTGCAAATGTAATATTACCGTAGATAGGCTGCTTGTTACTGATTAAAACAGTTAAGCAATAATGCCAAATGACTCTCGAGTTAAACTCTTTTGACATTTCATATATGATAAGCATTATCTTTTATGTTGGTTTTGAAAGCCTCAATTCTAGGATAAAATCTTTATGTTTTCTAATCTTTTTTTCCTACTACATTTTTTTGGGGGTGGTGTTGTTAGCTTATGTGATTTAGTCTAATTTCAATCCTAAATATTCGCAAAAAAAATATATGTGTTCCCCTAATTTCAGTCGTATCGCCTCACCTTTTACAGGTTACTTATATTAGAAAGTATGTTGAAAAGCTAGACCTGGACGTTCACGAATCTTGCCTCCAATATTTGATATCAAACTTAGCCTTTCTACTCAGAAAACAGGTGTTTCTTTTTGTTTTTACATTTGATATACAGTTAACACTCTTATGCCCTGTCGCTGTACGTGGTGAGCAAACCTGATGGAAACTTAAACGATTGAATATCGTATCACACGTTTCGTACCTTTTGTCTTTTCTGTCAATATTTAAATTGATCTAATAACGTTGCATTTCAGTTTTTCTAGTCTCATTATGTCATTAATATGAAAAACAAAGAATATACTTCTTTCGGCATTTATAAGGTTGGCTCTGTTTTGGAAGAAAGTTATTAAATTTGCGATGATCGTTTGTATGTTGAATAATATCTTAATTGCTGTGCGTCAGTGTATATATGCTTTATATTTAATATAATTTATATAAACTTTACAATGAACACATGGAAACCGAAATTTTGACAAAAATTAAACATGAGATTAGGCAACAATATGTGGACTTAATTTTCATGTTCTATGATTATAGCAAAGGAGATTTTAAAGTTTTCTTCAATTATTACAGTTCATTATTCTCAGTTATAATATATAGAATAAGTAATAAGAGAAATAATAGGTTACAATTTCCCTGAAAATAGAAAACAAATCTGCTTTATTGCTGACATCAATTTAATTCAGGATTATGGTGTTTTTTGTTTTGCTGAAACAACTCACATCAACTCTCTCTAAATTATCCAATCATTAATGCCGGAAATAAAGCCTTTTAACAACCTAATTTGTTATCCAAGAATGCAGTGCTTAGAATTCTAAAGCCAACGCACCTTTCCTTTGTGCCTTGGCAAGGATGTTATAAATAAATATCTCTTTGGTTTGCAAACAGCGAATATTACGAATTCCTAACACCCTTTTGTTCGTTGAGCTCTCTTCCGCTTTCCCTGCAGTTCTGTCTCTTATTGTTAGATGATGCCGCCGTCTGCTGAAGTCCAGTTTCGAATCCAGAGCATGACTTGGTCGAGTATAAAAGCATATTACGTTCTCACGACGATAACCGAGGGACACTTTCCACGAAATATCGGATTAGCTCTGCGATCAAGGTGACATGCCAATAATTTACGACTCCCTCAGATCACATTTCCAGGAACAGCACTCACCATTGCAGGCAGCCCTAATAGCGAAACTTTTTTAGGTCTCTGAACAGTTGTTGGGTGACAAAAAGCTTCGCTTGCACTTAGGGGAATAACCATTATCGCTCGCCTACAACCTACCGCAGACAGCTCTCTCGTGAAATGATTCTACTTCGACCACCAGTGCGTGTTCCTATCCCTGTGCGTGCTGCTATCCAAGACACGACGTAGTCTGTCTAAGTCAGCCAAAATCAGTCTGGTAGTTTTGAAAGGATCTGCAATACCCAGTCACAGTTATGAATCCCTCATATTATCGTTTGGAAACAGCAATTATATTTGGAAGATTTTCGTTGCTGACGTCAAATTTCTAATCCTTGGTATAGATTTTCTATATATATATATATATATATATATATATATATATATATATATATATATATATATATATATATATATAAATATAAATATATATATATATATATATATATATATAATATATACTATATATATATATATATATATATGTATATATATATATATACATAAATATATATGTATATATATATATATATATATATATATATATATATATATATATATATAAAAAATATATATATATATATGTATTTATATAAATATTATATATATATATATATACATATATATATTCATATATATATATATATACTATATATATATACATATAAATATATATATATATATATATATATATATATATATAGTATATATATATATATATATATATATATATATATATATATATATATTCATATATATATATATATATATATATATATATATATATATATATATATATATATACATATATATCTCTTTATATATATATATATATATATATATATATATATATATATGCAAAAGAACCACAGGGAAAATGAAAATACAGAATATACACTTGAGTCCTGACTAGTTTCGTGATACTTCCTCAGAGGACTGATTTATTGAGAGAGGTTTCTTACAATTTATAGGGAAAGCAAAAGTACGAACATACATATAGAGATTTAGAGAACAATGACACTCCCTTACCCGCTACCTGGGCTTGACTCAGGTGTGAGGAGAAGGAGTCCGCAAGCTCGTTAGACACCTGCTAAAAAGGGTCATTTCTAGTGGCGGGTATATTCTTGTTTTCTTCTTATTTTACTTGCATTACAGTTATTTATATGTCAATGCGGTAGCCTTATCTATATAAATACATAAGCAAAACATACACAAAAAATACAAATACATACACATAATATACATATATATTATATATATATATATATATATATATATATATATATATATATACACACATACATACATATACATATATATACATATATACACACATACACATACATATACATACACATACACATATACATATATATATACATACATACAGATACAAATACATATACATATACATAAATACTTACACATACACATACATATACATACACATACATATATACATATATATACACATACATATATACATATATACATATATACACATACATACTTATGCATATATACATTTATATGTATACAACATTAATATCATAAACATATAATCATGTATATATCAATACTTATATCTAGCATAACACTATATAGTGCCAATATACTTATGCATACTATATAAAATAATTGTTTCCTTTAATGAATGGTAGCTTAGGTCTAAATATTAATTTCACACCGACGTTAATTATTCACAATATATTCAATTCTACATTAAGTGGTTAATGTTTTTTTTATATAGTTTACAAATCTCTTTACATATAAAGGCGTCGAGTTTATACATTCCATGACCAATATTCAAGTTGTTTTCAAAGGTTTCTTTTATGAAACTGGACTCCATGATGTTTCTTTCTACTAAGTTATTTGAATGAACCAATTTCTTTGCACCTGACCAATTAATAGGGTGATTTTTATCTCTAACGTGGGCAAAGAGTGCATTATTATCTTGAGCATACCTGACACTTTTCTTATGTTGTTCAATTCTCTTTTCTAGGGCTTTACCAGTTTGACCAATATAGTATTTTTCACAAGCATTGCATGGAATACGATATACACATCCCTTGGTAATGTCAGGAGAATTCTTTATTAAGGCTGTTTTTATTGTATTTTTACTCTTAAAATGGTACATTTACATTGAAATTTTTTAACAGTTGGGGGAATTTCTTTAAATGAATCACAATAAGGTAGTACAAGTAAATTTTGTGTGTTATAGTTTTTTTCTGTTATCATTACCGAAAAAAGTTTTTTTTTGCTGTTCAGTGTATACAGAAAGCCAACGAATATCTCGGCATATGTCCATTATTACTCAAACCAAGGCAACTAAGTTAAGAAATCTGTATTTACTTCTAGGTTTTTAAGAGCATTCCGAGTCTGCAGCCCTGAATATATTGATGACGAAATAAATGGTATTAGAGCAATAGGTAAAAAAACTGAAGTATCCTGAAATTGTGTTAGATGATGCCCTAAGAACAGCAAAAAAGAATTTTTTCGGTAATGATAACAGAAAAAACTATAACACACAAAATTTACTTGTACTACCTTATTGTGATTCATTTAAAGAAATTCCCCAACTGTTAAAAAATGTCAATGTAAATGTAGCATTTAAGAGTAAAAATACAATAAAAACAGCCTTAATAAAGAATTCTCCTGACATTACCAAGGGATGTGTTATATCGTATTCCATGCAATGCTTGTGAAAAATACTATATTGGTCAAACTGGTAAAGCCCTAGAAAAGAGAATTGAACAACATAAGAAAAGTGTCAGGTATGCTCAAGATAATAATGCACTCTCTACCCACGTTAGAGATAAAAAATCACCCTATTAATTGGTCAGGTGCAAAGAAATTGGTTCATTCAAATAACTTAGTAGAAAGAAAACATCATAGAGTCCAGTTTCATAAAAGAAACCTTTGAAAACAACTTGAATATTGGGTCATGGAATGTATAAACTCGACGCCTTTATATGTAAAGAGATTTGTAAACTATATAAAAAAACATTAACCACTTAATGTAGAATTGAATGTATTGTGAATAATTATCGTCAGTGTGAAATTAATATTTAGACCTAAGCTACCATTCATTAAAAGGAAACAATTATTTTATATAGTATGCATAAGTATATTGGCACTATATAGTGTTATGCTAGATATAAGTATTGATATATACATGATTATATGTTTATGATATTAATGTTGTATACATATAAATGTATATATGCATAAGTATGTATGTGTATATATGTATATATGTATATATGTATGTGTATATATATGTATATATGTAATGTGTAGTGTATATGTATGTGTATGTGTAAGTATTTATGTATATGTATATGTATTTGTATCTGTATGTATGTATATATATATGTATATGTGTATGTGTATGTATATGTATGTGTAATGTGTGTATATATGTATATATATGTATATGTATGTATGTGTGTATATATATATGTAGTATATATATATATATAGTATATATATATATAATATATATATATATATATATATAATATATATATATATATATATAGTATATATATATATATATATATATATATATGTATATATGTGTATGTATTTGTATTTTTGTGTATGTTTTGCTTATGTATTTATATAGATAAGGCTACCGGACATTGACATATAAATAACTGTGATGAAAGTAAAATAAGAAGAAAACAAGAATATACCCGCCACTAGAAATGACCCTTTTTAGCAGGTGTCTAACGAGCTTGCGGACTCCTCCTCCTCACACCTGAGTCAAGCCCAGGTAGCGGGGTAAGGGAGTGTCATTTGTTCTCTAAATCTCTATATGTATGTTCGTACTTTTGCTTTCCCTATAAATTGTAAGAAACCTCTCTCAATAAATCAGTCCTCTGAGGAAGTATCACGAAACTAGTCAGGACTCAAGTGTATATTCTGTATTTTCATTTTCCCTGTGGTTTATCTGCATCTGAGCATCACGTTTTCCTGTGATTTTTTACGCATATATATATATATATATAGTATATATATATATATATATATATATATATATATATATATATATATATATATATATGACAATGTAAGGTCAGTAACGAGAAACTTCCAATTATATTTACCGTTTCCAAATGAAAATGTGATGTTCTTGTAACCCTAGGTGGGTATCGCAGATACGATAGCAGCTACCAGGAGGACGTCAGAAGACATAGACAGACTACATTTTGTCCTGAAGAGTTCCCTTGGCAAAAGAGAACGACAAGCACTCATGTCTACCAAAAATCGAACGCCGTTCCTGCATCATGTAACAAGAAAAGTTTAGAAACACGGGAGGCTAACGCCACAAGCGATGTTGTTACTTACATATTTATTGACAACTTATAATCCCTGACACATTTCTTCGCGGCAGCCTTGCATATGGAGTGGTAGTAGCAAAACTGCAGCCAATGGGCAGCTTTAAGTGGCTGTAGAAGACGTTGGTTGGGGCACGAGCGAAGTGGTGGGTGATGGGTTGCTTTGTCACTGCTCTAGCAAGTCACAGGGTAGGCGTGTATGTCCTACAGCGTTCAATTCTGCTTTGGTTGAGGACTGAATAGGTGTCCTTCTTGTCAGGAGTGGAGGCGTTGATGGTGGTATTGGAGTGGCTGTCCATAAAGGCGCCAGCTCTGGTCATCAAGTCTTTTATGGGTAAACTATCGACATCGGGTTTTGCAGCGCGTACAGGTTCTGGTAAATGGCGTACAAAAAGGGAACAGAGTAAGTTCATATCACGAGGAGTGCCGGCTGCGGTATGTTGCAGACAAGCGATACTGATCCTTTCCCTGAGGGCGAGCAAAGCCCTTTGGTCCCCCCAACGGTTGTTGAGAGAGTTGAAAAAGCTTCGCTATACAGGCGGCAGACGACGGCAAGTGCTGCTGCAGAATGTATGTTTTAAGGGCGTC
>NC_090734.1:54556190-54571190 GCF_036898095.1 Palaemon carinicauda
CTCGGGATCAGAGCCCCAGGCGAAATCACACAAAGACAAGAGCTTGGCTCCGGCCGGGAATCGAACCCTGGTCGGCAAGCTTGTACAGACAGTGACTAACCCACTTGGCCAAGAAGAAATATAAAAGTCAATGACAATTCTTCTGTACTTATACCTGTCGAATTCAGGTATTTTGTACTTAGAATTGAAATCAACCCATCTTCACCATCGTAGCTAATTGGTAGTTTGTTACTTGGCATTCAATTAATGATAAATTTTGCACATTTTTACGTGTTTTTCATATTCAAATAAGCCATATATATTTTTGATACATTAATGTCTGGGTTCTCTTAACGACCTCGGAATCAGAGCCCTAGGCAAAATCACACAAAGAAAAGAGCTTGGCTCCGGCCGGGAATCGAACCCTGGTCGCCAAGCTTGTACAGACAGTGACTAACCCACTTGGCCACGAAGAAAGATAAAAGTCAATGACAATTCTTCTGTACTTATACCTGTCGAATTCAGGTATTTTGTACTTAGAATTCAAATCAACCAATCTTCACCATCGTAGCTAATTGGTTAGTTTGTTACTTGGCATTCAATTAATGATAAATTTTGCAAATTTTTACGTGTTTTTCATATTCAAATAAGCAATATATATTTTTGATGCATTAATGTCTGGATTCTCTTAACGACCTCGGGATCAGAGCCCCAGGTGAAATCACACAAAGACAAGAGCTTGGCTCCGGCCGGGAATCGAACCCTGGTCGGCAAGCTTGTACAGACAGTGACTAAACAACTTGGCCACGAAGAAAGATAAAAGTCAATGACAATTCTTCTGTACTTATACCTGTCGAATTCAGGTATTTTGTACTTAGAATTGAAATCAACCCATCTTCACCATCGTAGCTAATTGGTAGTTTATTACTTAGCATTCAATTAATGATAAATTTTGCACATTTTTATGTGTTTTTCATATTCAAATAAGCCATATATATTTTTGATACATTAATGTCTGGATTCTCTTAACGACCTCGGGATCAGAGCCCCAGGTGAAATCACACAATGACAAGAGCTTGGCTCCGGCCGGGAATCGAACCCTGGTCGGCAAGCTTGTACAGACAGTGACTAACCCACTTGGCCACGAAGAAAGATAAAAGTCAATGACAATTCTTCTGTACTTATACCTGTCGAATTCAGGTATTTTGTACTTAGAATTGAAATCAACCCATCTTCACCATCGTAGCTAATTGGTAGTTTGTTACTTGGCATTCAATTAATGATAAATTTTGCACATTTTTACGTGTTTTTCATGTTCAAATAAGCCATATATATTTTTGATACATTAATGTCTGGGTTCTCTTAATGACCTCGGGATCAGAGCCCTAGGCAAAATCACACAAAGACAAGAGCTTGGCTCCGGCCGGGAATCGAACCCTGGTCGGCAAGCTTGTACAGACAGTGACTAACCCACTTGGCCACGAAGAAAGATAAAAGTCAATGACAATTCTTCTGTACTTATACCTGTCGAATTCAGGTATTTTGTACTTAGAATTCAAATCAACCCATCTTCACCATCGTAGCTAATTGGTAGTTTGTTACTTGGCATTCAATTAATGATAAATTTTGCACATTTTTACGTGTTTTTCATATTCAAATAAGCCATATATAATTTTGATACATTAATGTCTGGGTTCTCATAACGACCTCGGATCAGAGCCCCAGGCGAAATCACATAAAGACAAGAGCTTGGCTCCGGCCGGGAATCGAACCCTGGTCGGCAAGCTTGTACAGACAGTGACTAACCCACTTGGCCACGAAGAAAGATAAAAGTCAATGACAATTCTTCTTTACTTATACCTGTCGAATTCAGGTATTTTGTACTTAGAATTGAAATCAACCCATCTTCACCATCGTAGCTAATTGGTAGTTTGTTACTTGGCATTCAATTAATGATAAATTTTGCACATTTTTACGTGTTTTTCATATTCAAATAAGCAATATATTTTTGATACATTAATGTCTGGATTCTCTTAACGACCTCGGGATCAGAGCCCCAGGCAAAATCACACAAAGACAAGAGCTTGGCTCCGGCCGGGAATCGAACCCTGGTCGGCAAGCTTGTACAGACAGTGACTAACCCACTTGGCCACGAAGAAAGATAAAAGTCAATGACAATTCTTCTGTACTTATACCTGTCGAATTCAGGTATTTTGTATTTAGAATTGAAATCAACCCATCTTCACCATTGTAGCTAATTGGTAGTTTGTTACTTGGCATTCAATTAATGATAAATTTTGCACATTTTTACGTGTTTTTCACACTCAAATAAGGCCATATATATTTTTTGATACATTAATGTCTGGATTCTCTTAACAACCTTGGGATCAGAGCCCCAGGTGAAATCACACAAAGACAAGAGCTTGGCTCCGGCCGGGAATCGAACCCTGGTCGGCAAGCTTGTACAGACAGTGACTAAACAACTTGGCCACGAAGAAAGATAAAAGTCAATGACAATTATTCTGTACTTATACCTGTCGAATTAAGGTATTTTGTACTTAGAATTGAAATCAACCCATCTTCACCATCGTAGCTAATTGGTAGTTTATTACTTGGCATTCAATTATGATAAATTTTGCACATTTTTATGTGTTTTTCATATTCAAATAAGCCATATATATTTTTGATACATTAATGTCTGGATTCTCTTAACAACCTCGGGATCAGAGCCCCAGGTGAAATCACACAATGACAAGAGCTTGGCTCCGGCCGGGAATCGAACCCTGGTCGGCAAGCTTGTACAGACAGTGACTAACCCACTTGGCCACGAAGAAAGATAAAAGTCAATGACAATTCTTCTGTACTTATACCTGTCGAATTCAGGTATTTTGTACTTAGAATTGAAATCAACCCATCTTCACCATCGTAGCTAATTGGTAGTTTGTTACTTGGCATTCAATTAATGATAAATTTTGCACATTTTTACGTGTTTTTCATATTCAAATAAGACATATATATTTTTGATACATTAATGTCTGGGTTCTCTTAACGACCTCGGGATCAAAGCCCTAGGCAAAATCACACAAAGACAAGAGCTTGGCTCCGGCCGGGAATCGAACCCTGGTCGGCAAGCTTGTACAGACAGTGACTAACCCACTTGGCCACGAAGAAAGATAAAAGTCAATGACAATTCTTCTGTACTTATACCTGTCGAATTCAGGTATTTTGTACTTAGAATTGAAATCAACCCATCTTCACCATCGTAGCTAATTGGTAGTTTGTTACTTGGCATTCAATTAATGATAAATTTTGCACATTTTTACGTGTTTTTCATATTCAAATAAGCCATATATAATTTTGATACATTAATGTCTGGGTTCTCATAACGACCTCGGGATCAGAGCCCCAGGCGAAATCACATAAAGACAAGAGCTTGGCTCCGGCCGGGAATCGAACCCTGGTCGGCAGCTTGTACAGACAGTGACTAACCCACTTGGCCACGAAGAAAGATAAAAGTCAATGACAATTCTTCTTTACTTATACCTGTCGAATTCAGGTATTTTGTACTTAGAATTGAAATCAACCTATCTTCACCATCGTAGCTAATTGGTAGTTTGTTACTTGGCATTCAATTAATGATAAATTTTGCACATTTTTACGTGTTTTTCATATTCAAATAAGCAATATATTTTTGATACATTAATGTCTGGATTCTCTTAACGACCTCGGGATCAGAGCCCCAGGCGAAATCACACAAAGACAAGAGCTTGGCTCCGGCCGGGAATCGAACCCTGGTCGGCAAGCTTGTACAGACAGTGACTAACCCACTTGGCCACGAAGAAAGATAAAGTCAATGACAATTCTTCTGTACTTATACCTGTCGAATTCAGGTATTTTTGTACTTAGAATTGAAATCAACCCATCTTCACCATTGTAGCTAATTGGTAGTTTGTTACTTGGCATTCAATTAATGATAAATTTTGCACATTTTTACGTGTTTTTCAAACTCAAATAAGCCATATATATTTTTGATACATTAATGTCTGGATTCTCTTAACGACCTCAGGATCAGAGCCCCAGGCGAAATCACACAAGGACAAGAGCTTGGCTCCGGCCGGGAATCGAACCCTGGTCGGCAAGCTTGTACAGACAGTGACTAACCCACTTGGCCACGAAGAAAGATAAAAGTCAATGACAATTCTTCTGTACTTATACCTGTCGAATTCAGGTATTTTTGTACTTGGAATTCAAATCAACCCATCTTCACCATCGTAGCTAATTGGTAGTTTGTTACTTGGCATTCAATTAATGATAAATTTTGCACATTTTTACGTGTTTTTCATATTCAAATAAGCAATATATATTTTTGATACATTAATGTCTGAATTCTCTTAATGACCTCGGGATCAGAGCCCCAGGCGAAATCACACAAAGACAAGAGCTTGGCTCCGGCCGGGAATCGAACCCTGGTCGGCAAGCTTGTACAGACAGTGACTAACCCACTTGGCCACGAAGAAAGATAAAAGTCAATGACAATTCTTTTGTACTTATACCTGTCGAATTCAGGTATTTTGTACTTAGAATTGAAATCAACCCCATCTTCACCATCGTAGCTAATTGGTAGTTTGTTACTTGGCATTCAATTAATGATAAATTTTGCACATTTTTACGTGTATTTCATATTCAAATAAGCCATATATATTTTTGATACATTAATGTCTGGATTCTCTTAACGACCTCGGGATCAGAGCCACAGGCGAAATCACACAAAGACAAGAGCTTGGCTCCGGCTGGGAATCGAACCCTGGTCGGCAAGCTTGTACAGACAGTGACTAACCCAATTGGCCACGAAGAAAGATAAAAGTCAATGACAATTCTTCTGTACTTATACCTGTCGAATTCAAGTAATTTTGTACTTAAAATTGAAATCAACCCATCTTCACCATCGTAGCTAATTGGTAGTTTGTTACTTGGCATTCAATTAATGATAAATTTTGCACATTTTTACGTGTTTTTCATATTCAAATAAGCCATATATATTTTTGATATATTAATGTCTGGATTCTCCTAACGACCTCGGGATCAGAGTCCCAGGCGAAATCAAACAAAGACAAGAGCTTGGCTCCGGCCGGGAATCGAACCCGGTCGGCAAGCTTGTACAGACAGTGACTAACCCACTTGGCCACGAAGAAAGATAGAAGTCAATGACAATTCTTCTGTACTTATACACGTAAAAATGTTCAAAATTTATCATTAATTGAATGCCAAGTAAAAAACTACCAATTAGCTACGATGGTGAAGATGGGTTGATTTCAATTCTAAGTACAAAATACCTGAATTCGACAGGTATAAGTACAGAAGAATTGTCATTGACTTTTATCTTTCTTCGTGGCCAAATGGGTTAGTCACTGTCTGTACAATCTTGCCGACCAGGGTTCGATTCCCGGCCGGAGGCAAGCTCTTGTCTTTGTGTGATTTCGCCTGGGGCTCTGATCGCAAGGTCGTTAAGAGAATCCAGACATTAATGTATCAAAAATATATATGGCTTATTTGAATATGAAAAACATGTAAAAATGTGCAAAATTTATCATTAATTGAATGCCAAGTAACAGACTACCAATTAGCTACGATGGTGAAGATGGGTTGATTTCAATTCTAAGTACAAAATACCTGAATTTGACAGGTATAAGTACAGAAGAATTGTCATTGACTTTTATCTTTCTACATGGCCAAGTGGGTTAGTCTTTGTCTGTACAAACTTGCCGACCAGGGTTCAATTCCCGGCCGGAGCCAAGCTCTTGTCTTTGTGTGATTTCGCCTGGGGCTCTGATCCCGAGGTCATTAAGAAAATCCAGACATTAATGTATCAAAAATATATATGGCTTATTTGAATATGAAAAACATGTAAAAATGTGCAAAATTTATCATTAATTGAATGCCAAGTAACAGACTACCAATTAGCTACGATGGTGAAGATGGGTTGATTTCAATTCTAAGTACAAAATACCTAAATTTGACAGGTATAAGTACAGAAGAATTGTCATTGACTTTTATCTTTCTACATGGCCAAGTGGATTAGTCACTGTCTGTACAAACTTGCCGACCAGGGTTCGATTCCCGGCCGAAGCCAAGCCCTTGTCTTTGTGTGATTTCGCCTGGGGCTCTGATCCCGAGGTCGTTAAGAAAATCCAGACATTAATGTATCAAAAATATATATGGCTTATTTGAATATGAAAAACACGTAAAGATGTGCAAAATTTATCATTAATTGAATGCCAAGTAACAAACTACCAATTAGCTACGATGGTGAAGATAGGTTGATTTCAATTCTAAGTACAAAATACCTGAATTCGACAGGTATAAGTACAGAAGAATTGTCATTGACTTTTATCTTTCTTCGTGGCCAAGTGGGTTAGTCACTGTCTGTACAAGCATGTCGACCAGGGTTCGATTCCCGGCCGGAGCCAAGCTCTTGTCTTTGTGTGATTTCGCCTGGGGCTCTGATCCCAAGGTCGTTAAGAGAATCCAGACATTAATGTATCAAAAATATATATGGCTTATTTGAATATGAAAAACACGTAAAAATGTGCAAAATTTATCATTAATTGAATGCCAAGTAACAAACTACCAATTAGCTACGATGGTGAAGATGGGTTGATTTCAATTCTAAGTACAAAATACCTGAATTCGACAGGTATAAGAACAGAAGAATTGTCATTGACTTTTATCTTTCTTCGTGGCCAAGTGGGTTAGTCACTGTCTGTACAAGCTTGCCGACCAGGGTTCGATTCCCGGCCGGAGCCAAGCTCTTGTCTTTGTATGATTTTGCCTGGGGCTCTGATCCCAAGGTCGTTAAGAGAATCCAGACATTAATGTATCAAAAATATATATGGCTTATTTGAATATGAAAAACACGTAAAAATGTGCAAAATTTATCATTAATTGAATGCCAAGTAACAAACTACCAATTAGCTACGATGGTGAAGATGGGTTGATTTCAATTCTAAGTACAAAATACCTGAATTCGACAGGTATAAGTACAGAAGAATTGTCATTGACTTTTATCTTTCTTCGTGGCCAAGTGGGTTAGTCACTGTCTGTACAAGCTTGCCGACCAGGGTTTGATTCCCGGCCGGAGCCAAGCTCTTGTCTTTGTGTGATTTCGCCTGGGGCTCTGATCCCGAGGTCGTTAAGAGAACCCAGACATTAATGTATAAAAAATATATATGGCTTATTTGAATATGAAAAACACGTAAAAATGTGCAAAATTTATCATTAATTGAATGCCAAGTAACAAACTACCAATTAGCTACGATGGTGAAGATGGGTTGATTTCAATTCTAAGTACAAAATACCTGAATTCGACAGGTATAAGTACAGAAGAATTGTCATTGACTTTTATCTTTCTTCGTGGCCAAGTGGGTTAGTCACTGTCTGTACAAGCTTGCCGACCAGGGTTCGATTCCCGGCCGGAGCCAAGCTCTTGTCTTTGTATGATTTTGCCTGGGGCTCTGATCCCGAGGTCGTTAAGAGAATCCAGACATTAATGTATCAAAAATATATATGGCTTATTTGAATATGAAAAACACGTAAAAATGTGCAAAATTTATCATTAATTGAATGCCAAGTAACAAACTACCAATTAGCTACGATGGTGAAGATGGGTTGATTTCAATTCTAAGTACAAAATACCTGAATTCGACAGGTATAAGTACAGAAGAATTGTCATTGACTTTTATCTTTCTTCGTGGCCAAGTGGGTTAGTCACTGTCTGTACAAGCTTGCCGACCAGGGTTCGATTCCCGGCCGGAGCCAAGCTCTTGTCTTTGTGTGATTTCGCCTGGGCTCTGATCCTGAGGTCGTTAAGAGAATCCAGACATTAATGTATCAAAAATATATATGGCTTATTTGAATATGAAAAACACGTAAAAATTTGCAAAATTTATCATTAATTGAATGCCAAGTAACAAACTACCAATTAGCTACGATGGTGAAGATGGGTTGATTTCAATTCTTAGTACAAAATACCTGAATTCGACAGGTATAAGTACAGAAGAATTGTCATTGACTTTTATCTTTCTTCTTGGCCAAGTGGGTTAGTCACTGTCTGTACAAGCTTGCCGACCAGGGTTCGATTCCCGGCCGGAGCCAAGCTCTTGTCTTTGTGTGATTTCGCCTGGGGCTCTGATCCCGAGGTCGTTAAGAGAATCCAGACATTAATGTATCAAAAATATATATGGCTTATTTGAATATGAAAAACACGTAAAAATGTGCAAAATTTATCATTAATTGAATGCCAAGTAACAAACTACCAATTAGCTACGATGGTGAAGATGGGTTGATTTCAATTCTAAGTACAAAATACCTGAATTCGACAGGTATAAGTACAGAAGAATTGTCATTGACTTTTATCTTTCTTCGTGGCCAAGTGGGTTAGTCACTGTCTGTACAAGCTTGCCGACCAGGGTTTGATTCCCGGCCGGAGCCAAGCTCTTGTCTTTGTGTGATTTTGCCTGGGGCTCTGATCCCGAGGTCGTTAAGAGAACCCAGACATTAATGTATAAAAAATATATATGGCTTATTTGAATATGAAAAACACGTAAAAATGTGCAAAATTTATCATTAATTGAATGCCAAGTAACAAACTACCAATTAGCTACGATGGTGAAGATGGGTTGATTTCAATTCTAAGTACAAAATACCTGAATTCGACAGGTATAAGTACAGAAGAATTGTCCTTGACTTTTATCTTTCTTCGTGGCCAAGTGGGTTAGTCACTGTCTGTACAAGCTTGCCGACCAGGGTTCGATTCCCGGCCGGAGCCAAGCTCTTGTCTTTGTGTGATTTCGCCTGGGGCTCTGATCCCGAGGTCGTTAAGTGAATCCAGACATTAATGTATCAAAAATATATATGGCTTATTTGAATATGAAAAACACGTAAAAATTTGCAAAATTTATCATTAATTGAATGCCAAGTAACAAACTACCAATTAGCTACGATGGTGAAGATGGGTTGATTTCAATTCTAAGTACAAAATACCTGAATTCGACAGGTATAAGTACAGAAGAATTGTCATTGACTTTTATCTTTCTTCGTGGCCGAGTGGGTTAGTCACTGTCTGTACAAGCTTGCCGACCAGGGTTCGATTCCCGGCCGGAGCCAAGCTCTTGTCTTTGTGTGATTTCGCCTGGGGCTCTGATCCCGAGGTCGTTAAGTGAATCCAGACATTAATGTATCAAAAATATATATGGCTTATTTGAATATGAAAAACACGTAAAAATTTGCAAAATTTATCATTAATTGAATGCCAAGTAACAAACTACCAATTAGCTACGATGGTGAAGATGGGTTGATTTCAATTCTAAGTACAAAATACCTGAATTCGACAGGTATAAGTACAGAAGAATTGTCATTGACTTTTATCTTTCTTCGTGGCCGAGTGGGTTAGTCACTGTCTGTACAAGCTTGCCGACCAGGGTTCGATTCCCGGCCGGAGCCAAGCTCTTGTCTTTGTGTGATTTCGCCTGGGGCTCTGATCCCGAGGTCGTTAAGAAAATCCAGACATTAATGTATCAAAAATATATATGGCTCATTTGAATATGAAAAACACGTAAAAATGTGCAAAATTTATCATTAATTGAATGCCAAGTAACAAACTACCAATTAGCTACGATGGTGAAGATTGGTTGATTTCAATTCTAAGTACAAAATACCTGAATTCGACAGGTATAAGTACAGAAAAATTGTCATTGACTTTTATCTTTCTTCTTGGCCAAGTGGGTTAGTCACTGTCTGTACAAGCTTGCTGACCAGGGTTCGATTCCCGGCCGGAGCCAAGCTCTTGTCTTTGTGTGATTTCGCCTGGGGCTCTGATCCTGAGGTCGTTAAGAGAATCCAGACATTAATGTATCAAAAATATATATGGCTTATTTGAATATGAAAAACACGTAAAAATGTGCAAAATTTATCATAAATTGAATGCCAAGTAACAAACTACCAATTAGCTACGATGGTGAAGATAGGTTGATTTCAATTCTAAGTACAAAATACCTGAATTTGACAGGTATAAGTACAGAAGAATTGTCATTGACTTTTATCTTTCTTCGTGGCCAAGTGGGTTAGTCACTGTCTGTACAAGCTTGCCGACCAGGGTTCGATTCCCGGCCGGAGCCAAGCTCTTGTCTTTGTATGATTTTGCCTGGGGCTCTGATCCCAAGGTCGTTAAGAGAATCCAGACATTAATGTATCAAAAATATATATGGCTTATTTGAATATGAAAAACACGTAAAAATGTGCAAAATTTATCATTAATTGAATGCCAAGTAAAAACTACCAATTAGCTACGATGGTGAAGATGGGTTGATTTCAATTCTAAGTACAAAATACCTGAATTCGACAGGTATAAGTACAGAAGAATTGTCATTGACTTTTATCTTTCTTCGTGGCCAAGTGGGTTAGTCACTGTCTGTACAAGCTTGCCGACCAGGGTTTGATTCCCGGCCGGAGCCAAGCTCTTGTCTTTGTGTGATTTCGCCTGGGGCTCTGATCCCGAGGTCGTTAAGAGAACCCAGACATTAATGTATAAAAAATATATATGGCTTATTTGAATATGAAAAACACGTAAAAATGTGCAAAATTTATCATTAATTGAATGCCAAGTAACAAACTACCAATTAGCTACGATGGTGAAGATGGGTTGATTTCAATTCTAAGTACAAAATACCTGAATTCGACAGGTATAAGTACAGAAGAATTGTCATTGACTTTTATCTTTCTTCGTGGCCAAGTGGGTTAGTCACTGTCTGTACAAGCTTGCCGACCAGGGTTCGATTCCCGGCCGGAGCCAAGCTCTTGTCTTTGTAAGATTTTGCCTGGGGCTCTGATCCCGAGGTCGTTAAGAGAATCCAGACATTAATGTATCAAAAATATATATGGCTTATTTGAATATGAAAAACACGTAAAAATGTGCAAAATTTATCATTAATTGAATGCCAAGTAACAAACTACCAATTAGCTACGATGGTGAAGATGGGTTGATTTCAATTCTAAGTACAAAATACCTGAATTCGACAGGTATAAGTACAGAAGAATTGTCATTGACTTTTATCTTTCTTCGTGGCCAAGTGGGTTAGTCACTGTCTGTACAAGCTTGCCGACCAGGGTTCGATTCCCGGCCGGAGCCAAGCTCTTGTCTTTGTGTGATTTCGCCTGGGCTCTGATCCTGAGGTCGTTAAGAGAATCCAGACATTAATGTATCAAAAATATATATGGCTTATTTGAATATGAAAAACACGTAAAAATGTGCAAAATTTATCATTAATTGAATGCCAAGTAACAAACTACCAATTAGCTACGATGGTGAAGATGGGTTGATTTCAATTCTTAGTACAAAATACCTGAATTCGACAGGTATAAGTACAGAAGAATTGTCATTGACTTTTATCTTTCTTCTTGGCCAAGTGGGTTAGTCACTGTCTGTACAAGCTTGCCGACCAGGGTTCGATTCCCGGCCGGAGCCAAGCTCTTGTCTTTGTGTGATTTTGCCTGGGGCTCTGATCCCGAGGTCGTTAAGAGAATCCAGACATTAATGTATCAAAAATATATATGGCTTATTTGAATATGAAAAACACGTAAAAATGTGTAAAATTTATCATTAATTGAATGCCAAGTAACAAACTACCAATTAGCTACGATGGTGAAGATGGGTTGATTTCAATTCTAAGTACAAAATACCTGAATTCGACAGGTATAAGTACAGAAGAATTGTCATTGACTTTTATCTTTCTTCGTGGCCAAGTGGGTTAGTCACTGTCTGTACAAGCTTGCCGACCAGGGTTTGATTCCCGGCCGGAGCCAAGCTCTTGTCTTTGTGTGATTTTGCCTGGGGCTCTGATCCCGAGGTCGTTAAGAGAACCCAGACATTAATGTATAAAAAATATATATGGCTTATTTGAATATGAAAAACACGTAAAAATGTGCAAAATTTATCATTAATTGAATGCCAAGTAACAAACTACCAATTAGCTACGATGGTGAAGATGGGTTGATTTCAATTCTAAGTACAAAATACCTGAATTCGACAGGTATAAGTACAGAAGAATTGTCCTTGACTTTTATCTTTCTTCGTGGCCAAGTGGGTTAGTCACTGTCTGTACAAGCTTGCCGACCAGGGTTCGATTCCCGGCCGGAGCCAAGCTCTTGTCTTTGTGTGATTTCGCCTGGGGCTCTGATCCCGAGGTCGTTAAGTGAATCCAGACATTAATGTATCAAAAATATATATGGCTTATTTGAATATGAAAAACACGTAAAAATTTGCAAAATTTATCATTAATTGAATGCCAAGTAACAAACTACCAATTAGCTACGATGGTGAAGATGGGTTGATTTCAATTCTAAGTACAAAATACCTGAATTCGACAGGTATAAGTACAGAAGAATTGTCATTGACTTTTATCTTTCTTCGTGGCCGAGTGGGTTAGTCACTGTCTGTACAAGCTTGCCGACCAGGGTTCGATTCCCGGCCGGAGCCAAGCTCTTGTCTTTGTGTGATTTCACCTGGGGCTCTGATCCCGAGGTCGTTAAGAAAATCCAGACATTAATGTATCAAAAATATATATGGCTCATTTGAATATGAAAAACACGTAAAAATGTGCAAAATTTATCATTAATTGAATGCCAAGTAACAAACTACCAATTAGCTACGATGGTGAAGATTGGTTGATTTCAATTCTAAGTACAAAATACCTGAATTCGACAGGTATAAGTACAGAAAAATTGTCATTGACTTTTATCTTTCTTCGTGGCCAAGTGGGTTAGTCACTGTCTGTACAAGCTTGCTGACCTGGGTTCGATTCCCGGCCGGAGCCGAGCTCTTGTCTTTGTGTGATTTCGCCTGGGGCTCTGATCCTGAGGTCGTTAAGAGAATCCAGACATTAATGTATCAAAAATATATATGGCTTATTTGAATATGAAAAACACGTAAAAATGTGCAAAATTTATCATAAATTGAATGCCAAGTAACAAACTACCAATTAGCTACGATGGTGAAGATGGGTTGATTTCAATTCTAAGTACAAAATACCTGAATTCGACAGGTATAAGTACAGAAGAATTGTCATTGACTTTTATCTTTCTTCGTAGCCAAGTGGGTTAGTCACTGTCTGTACAAGCTTGCCGACCAGGGTTCGATTCCCGGCCGGAGCCAAGCTCTTGTCTTTGTGTGATTTCGCCTGGGGCTCTGATCCCGAGGTCGTTAAGAGAATCCAGACATTAATGTATCAAAAATATGTATGGCTTATTTGAATATGAAAAACAAGTAAAAATGTGCAAAATTTATCATTAATTGAATGCCAAGTAACAAACTACCAATTAGCTACGATGGTGAAGATGGGTTGATTTCAATTCTAAGTAAAAAATACCTGAATTCGACAGGTATAAGTACAGAAGAATTGTCATTGACTTTTATCTTTCTTCGTGGCCAAGTGGGTTAGTCACTGTCTCTACAAGCTTGCCGACCAGGGTTCGATTCCCGGCCGGAGCCAAGCTCTTGTCTTTGTGTGATTTCGCCTGGGGCTCTGATCCTGAGGTCGTTAAGAGAATCCAGACATTAATGTATTAAAAATATATATGGCTTATTTGAATATGAAAAACACGTACAAATGTGCAAAATTTATCATTAATTGAATGCCAAGTAACAAACTACCAATTAGCTACGATGGTGAAGATGGGTTGATTTCAATTCTAAGTACAAAATACCTGAATTCGACAGGTATAAGTACAGAAGAATTGTCATTGACTTTTATCTTCCTTCGTGGCCAAGTGGGTTAGTCACTGTCTGTACAAGCTTGCCGACCAGGGTTCGATTCCCGGCCGGAGCCAAGCTCTTGTCTTTGTGTGATTTCGCCTGGGGCTCTGATCCCGAGGTTGTTAAGAGAATCCAGACATTAATGTATCAAAAATATATAAGGCTTATTTGAATATGAAAAACACGTAAGAATTTGCAAAATTTATCATATATATATATATATATATATATATATATATATATATATATATATATATATATATATATATATATATATATATGTGTGTGTGTGTGTGTGTGTAAATATATATGTCTTTTTTCTTTGTTGGAGCCCTAGTGGTTATAGCAAGTATTCTTTACCAAGTGTTGCTGTAGGTCAGCTAATAACATATATATATATATATATATATATATATATATATATATATATATATATATATATATATATATATATATATATATATATATATACTGTATATATATATATATAAATATATATATATATATATATATATATATATATATATATATATATATATATATATATATATATATTTATATATATATATATATATATATATATATATATATATATATATATATATATATATATATATATATATATATATATATATATATATATATATATATATATGTATATATATATATATATTTATAGATATATATATATATATATATATATATATATATATATATATATATATATATATATATATATATATACTGTATATATATATATATATATATATATATATATATATATATATATATATATATATATATATATATATATATATATATACATATATATGTCTTACTTATGACTATAATCGAACCGTTTATCATGTTTTTTTCAAAAAGGCCCTTAAAAGGAACACAGGAAATATAAATAAATCACTATATTTCGGCCAATAAACATTTGCCATCTTCAGCATGTAAAGTATAAATGAAGAATACAGTGGAGACTGACGGTTTAAATAGGAAAGAAAAAGGGTGTTTCCAATTGTTCTATAGTTATTATAATTGCTGGAAGGATTAGCCAAATTTAATCACATCCAGTGGGGTCTTCGTATAATTGATTTGCTCGGTGGATATCTTGACCTTTGTTGCATATCTGGTGGTAGGTCTCCGTGGATAATCTTCTTAATGATAGGGTTGAGAAGAGTATTGTCCACTGTGTCAGTTTTCCATTGGCC
>NC_090734.1:54576190-54585920 GCF_036898095.1 Palaemon carinicauda
AATAAATGCTCAATTATACCAATAAATGACACAGGTGAAAGAGACGCAAGGTTCTCAAGAACAAGTTTATTGACAGACAATAAATAGACAGGTTAACAACAATTATATATATATATATATATATATATATATATATATATATATATATATATATATATATATATATATATATATATATATATACATATATATATATATATATATATATATATATATATATATATATATATATATATATATATATATATATATATATATATATATATATATATATATATATATATATATATATATATACATATATATATATATATATATATATATATATATATATATATATATATATATATATATATATATATATAATGAGAATAACCCAAAACTTTAAGCATAAGTATGATAGTAAACAGAACTTGTTTATCTGAAAGAAAAAACATCAAATGCCACTTTTTTAAGATACCGAGGTATCAAGTCATAAAAGTCTGTATTACAAATCAATCACATTTGCGTTAGAAACGCTCGGCACACATGTCTGCAGTTATGCTAGGTTCACCTTTGGAAATGGAACAGTCTATGTGGGCACTCGGTGCCCTCATTTAGTTTGTAGTACAGTATGTACCTACACACTCACCCTGGACTTAATCGTCCCAATTAAGACCACTGTTCCTCGCAGAGTTAAACAGTAGGGTTAACAACACGACCCACTGCTACCACAGATCTCTTTAGTTCCTCTACTTGCTTAGCATAGTGGTGAAAGAACACTCTGGAAGACTTCCAGCCAGTGTATGAACGGAGATGTTCAAAGTCCATACAATTAAAGAAATTTAAGATGAGGCAACTTTCCTCGGATCGTGACCTGCGGATGTACTGTCAGGATCCGCTCTGCGAATAAAATATGTGATTTTCCCTCTGAGTAGATTCAGAGATAAATTTGAGCCTGATGTTTCTCCCCTGAATAGTTGACCACCTTTGAAGTCTGAAGTTCTACGATGATAGACCTTTAGGCATTCTACTGGACATAGAGATGCATCTTCTTTCAGAGGGCAGATTCTCCAGGGACCCCACCTGTTGGTGGGTAACTCATTCTTGGCGAGAAACGTAGGATCCGGAAAAAGGTTCAGATCCCCCCCATCCAGGAACTGAACACGACCTGCCTCTCTCGAGAGGGCTAGGATCTCACTAACCTTAGCCCCGGACGTTAGTGCAAATAGGAAAATAACTTTTTGTGTCAAATCCTTTAACGCACATTCTTCATTGCTGAACAGAGAAGCGAAATGAAGAACTTTGTCTAAAGACCATAAAATGGGCTTTGGAGGTGCTGAAGGTCTGAGCCTAGCGCAGGCTTTCGGAACTTTCTAAAAGATCTCGTTACCTAGGTCGACCAGGAAGGCATATAGAATGGGTCTCGTCAAAGCAGACTTACACACTGAAATCGTGTTAGCTGCCAACCCTTGACCATGGAGGTGGATGAAGAAAGATAAGCAGAAGTCTGTCGAGATCTCCTGCGGACTCTTCGCCTTGACAAAAACCACCCATTTTCTCCAAGATGACTCATATTGCCTTCTAGTAGATTTGCACTTATATTCCTCTAGGAAGTCTATGCTGGCTTTCGAAATCCCGAAACGCTTTCTCACCGCAAGGGAGAGAAAATCATGAGCTGCAGGGTCCGGGTTTTCTGTAATGAAGAGCAGACAGTCGACTTCTGGACTCGCTGGGTCAGAACTGGATGTGGTAGCGGTACAAACTTCAGCTGTAGTTCCAACGCCAAGGGGAACCACACGCTGTTCGGCCACTTGTGGGCCACTACTGCCGCTACCCCCTTGAAGGAAGTCAGTTTGTTGAGGACCCTCAACAGAAGGTTGTGAGGGGGGTAACAGATAAATCCTGGACCATCTGTTCCAGTCGAGGGACATCGCGTCTACTGCTTCCGCTAAGGGGTCCTCGTACGGGGACACGTACAGGGGAAACTTCTTGTTGTCTTTCGTCGCAAAGAGGTCTATCTGCAGTTCTGGGACTTTATTCAGAATGAAGGAGAATGATTCTGCGTCTAAGGACCATTCCAACTCTGTCGGTGTGAACCTAGATAGAGCGTCCGCTGTCACGTTGCGAACTCCTTGAAGGTGAACTGCCGACAGGTACCACTTCTTCTTTTCCGCCAATCGGAAAATGGCCAACATCACCTGGTTGAGAGGTGGTGACCTCGACCCTTGTCGATTCAAGCATCTCACAACTACCTCGCTGTCCAGCACCAATCTTATGTGGATCGAGTGACGCGGGGAGACTTTCTTTAAGGTATGGAGCACTGCCATAGCTTCTAGAAAGTTTATGTGAAAGGTCCTGAATAGCTTGGACCAAGTCCCCTGGACTTTTTTCCGATGAGAGTGACCTCCCCATCCCTCCTTCGAGGCGCCTGAGTGAATCGTCATCGACGGGAGAGGTGGCTGAAGAAGAACCTACTTCCTTAGATGTCTGGCTTGGGACCAAGGCCTGAGAAGAGTACGTAGCCGAGGCGGCACTGGTCTTCTCAGATCTCTTCGCGCGTTTGATGCATACCTTCACCAAACTCCGGTTGCATCCTTTAGCTGTGCTCTTAGCACTAGGTCTGTCACCGAAGCAAACTGGAGAGAGCCCAGTACCCTCTCCTGTTCGCGTCTTGATATCCTTTCGGAATCTAGAAGTCTCTTGACAGAACCCGCTATCTCCTTCCTTTTCTTCGCTGGGATGGAGAAACGGTGTGACAAAAGGTCCCAGTGGATTCCCAGCCACTGGAACTTTTGAGATGGAGAAAGTCGAGACTTTTTTCTGTTGATCTTGAAGCCTAGGTACTCTTGGAACTGGATCACTTGACTGGAAGCTTGCAAGCATTCTGTCTCGGATGCTGCCCACACCAGCCAGTCATCCAGGTAGGCTACTACCTGAATTCCCTTTAGGCGTAATTGTTTGAGAGCTGCTCTCGCAAGCTTCGTGAAAATACTTGGGGCTATGTTTAGCCCGAATGGCATGGCTCTGAAGGCGTATAGTCTCCGTTGTAGCCTGAACCCTAGGTAGGGGGAGAGTCGACGGCTGATAGGAATGTGCCAATAGGCGTCTGACAAGTCTATAAAGACTGAGTATGCCCTCTTGGGCAGTAAGGTCCTTATGTGTTGCAGTGTTAGCATTTTTAATTTGCAATTCACTATGAACTTGTTGAGTGGCGACAAGTCCAGAATGACTCTGAGCTTTTCCGAGTCTTTCTTGGGAACACAAAACAGCCTCCCTTGGAATTTGATGGACTTCACCTTTCGGATCACATTTTTCTCCAACAGTTCTTGAACGTACTCCTCCAGAACGGGGGTGGAGTGTTGGAAAAACCGGAGGCACAGGGGTTGAGTGCTGTACCAGCTCCAGCCCAGTCCATTCTTGAGTAGGCTGTGGGCCCAGGGATCGAAGGTCCATCGATCCCAAAATTTCAGCAGTCTCCCTCCTACAGATATCATTTCACTTGGACTGCCGTCCTGAGGTCTTGCCTCCCTGACCACGACCACCCCTGAATCCCCTTCCCCTTGAGGGGCGCCTAGACGAGCCTCTGGCTGCTCCTCTAGGGTTTGCTCGAAAGGAAGAAGACTGTCCTTCGAACGTTTTGGGTGAATGCCATGGACTGAGTCGACACAGCGTGGGGTACCCACTGAAAAGTGGTCGGGGTTTGTGCCACCATCTGGGGCACTTGAGGCAATGGCAATTGCAGTTGCTGTTGCTGTCTAGAGTGCTTGGCTAGCCGAGACGGTAGCCTAGTCCTCATAGTCTTCCTATTTGGTTGAGGACCCTCATCCGGGGAAGACTTTTTTTTGATAGCCAGGCCCCACTTCTGGAGAAGGTTTCTATTCTCCACGGCGGCCTTATCAACAACTTCTTTGACCACATCGGTAGGGAAAAGGTCTTTTCCCCAAATGTTGGAGGAGATTAATTTCCTTGGCTCGTGCCTCACCGTAGCCCCGGTGAACATGAACTCCCTACAAGCTCTCCTCGTCTTGACGAAGCCATAAAGGTCCTTCGTCACCGTGGCCAGGTGAGTCTTAGCCACCACCATGAACATTTCATGGACCTTGGGGTCACTTGCCATCGTCTCAAGAGTAGTCTGAAGAGACATTGACGCTGCCAGTCTTTCTTTTGTCTCGAACTCTCTTCGCAAAAGAAAGTCAGACAGCTTGGGGAGGTCCTCGCCGAATTGCCGTCCGGCAATATCAGCCTCCAACTTTCCCACTTAGAACGTCAGATGGACGTCCTTCCAGTCTTTGTGGTACATAGGCAGGGCCAGCGACAAAGGTTTACACTCCTCCAGGGAGGGGCAAGGCTTGCTGGCCTCGACTGCTTTTAGGACAGCCGCAAACCCTTTCTGTAAAAAGGGGAAGGCTCTAGCAGGAGAGGACACAAGGGATGGGAGCTTCTTGCTCAATGCAACTACCTTCGAGTTAGAGAAGCCCCTCTCCTTCATCGAGGATGAAAGTAGAGCTTGAGCCTTAGCATGGTCCATCACTATGACCTCCTTCGGCTCTTTCTCCTCCTTTGAAGCTGGTTCCTTTCTCAGCCGGACATAACAGTCCGGATATGATGCCTTGCTGGGCCAGAATTCCACCTCCTCTAGGGGAACTGAGCCCAGCTTATCCGAGATAACGATCTTTCCAGTCGTCATCGGCATGTGCTCAGCATACCTCCATGGGTTAGCATCTGAGCACAAGGGAAGGTCTTTCACATTGAGCTTTTTCTGGGGCCCATGCGATTCTGCAAGGCACTGCATCCGCAGTTCCATAGCAGCCGCCTTCTCCTGATTCTCCTTCTGCATTTGTTGGATCATTCCAACAATCGAAGAGAAGGCCTGTCCCAGCTCTACTGGGAGACCGGCCGATGTTGAGGGAATAGGCTCCGGAATCTGAACCGGAGTAGCCGACAACTCGTTGACCTCTTCCTCTACAACGTCCGGGGCTTGAACTTCATCCTGGCCTTCTGCCAGGAGGTCTTCTTCCAAACGCTCGTCCACGTCAGACATCCTGTCATCTATCTGGATGTCTTGCATCGCGACCGCGACTTCAGCATCCACCTGGATCTGACTTTGGGGGATCTCCTCTTGAGGCTGGGGAATCACTGCATCAGATGATGCCTTAGGGAAAAGATACGCCCTCATCTTCTCACTTGGAAGATAAGGGCCAGAGGTGTTCTTTTGGAAGCCCCTTACCCAGGTACGAAGCTTCTCCCTTGCTATATCCCTTGATTCCGCCGTCTTAGGGGAATCAAAGGCCTCAGTAATCAGGTTAGTGCACACAGTACATACCTGAGGGTCCCAATACTGGAGATCATCCTTGGAGACAGCGCATGCTGCGTGTCTCCTACAAAACTCATGTCCGCAGAGGTTCTTGCTGTGGACGTTGCAGAAAACATTTCCGCACTTCGGAGGGTCCTCCTGTAAAGAGAAGATATTTCCATGAGTATCAAGTGAACTATGTATCACTGGATATGCATAGTATAGCATAACAATTCAGAAAGGAAAGACACACACTTGTGTTTCCCTCACAGCCCATTGTTGCAGCCTTCCAGATAATAACATCAAATGGTTAATCTCTTCTAGAGTAACCAATGCAAAGTTTACAGAGAAAACAGGTGAAGCTCACACTTAGCAATGATTTTAAAATCATGGATAGTAGACAGGAAAGAACTCACTTTCCTATCTGTAGGGCAACAGCAAAGGACTGTGCAAGAAAACACAAAAGTGTTAGAACACACAGTGCTGTACCAAAACCCATACTATAGTTTTCTTCTTACTGTATATGTTATACTGAAGAATACTCGTACAGTATAGGAGGATACTAGCTTTAAAGTATACTACTTAACAGCTATAAGGCGGCAGAACTCTGGCCGGCAACAGCTAATGTCGGCCGGCAATGGCTGCCGGCCGGCAACTATACAAGGTAGTACCCAGCTGCCGGCCACACTCTTGGTGACCGGCAGACAAGGGCTGACATTAGCCGGCCGGCAAAGGTACAGGACCGATGCCAGCCGGCAGCAAAAGAACCAGAGGACTACACCCGCCCGGCTGCCGGCCTATGAGGCCAGCAGCCGGGTCGGGTACAGCACTAGAAGAAAAACAGGATGGATGCCGGGATAAGAGTGTACACTACCTCCAAGCCCGGCAATCCGAAAGAGTGCATATAAGGAAGGGGAGAATCTAATTCAGGCTTCCTGACCAATGCCGTCTGGCTCTACAGGCAGGCATGGATGAGGGACCAAGGGAGGTCCGGGCAGCACTCAAAATATAAGACCCTTGCCGGCCGGTAGGTCTGCCGGCCGGCAAGGGGCTGAGTCAATTCCACATCCTAACCTATTCTAGGTCCAGATTTAGAACGACGTACAATACTGTAATGGCTAGGCCATTACGGAGATAGAGGGGGAAGGGACAAAAGAGGGTCCTACCAACCTTGCTTTAGTGATGGATCACCCGCAGCCAAGAAACTTATCTTAGCCTAAGGGAGATCCAAGGGGGGAGACCAGCAATACTTGCCAGCTCCCAGAGCACCAAAGCAAGAAAGGTGTTGCTACCCCCAGGGAAAGAAACTTATCCTCCCCCGAGAACAGCAACAAGGATTAGTCTGGTAGATCACAAAAGAAGGAATCATCTCCATAGAAACCTTCGGTAGTGACCTAAGGAGGTTAAGCCACCTTTGTCTGTGTCAGGCCAGCGAGGGAGACTCTACCCCAAGCCAGACAAACACAGACTCAGACTAAAAAACTCTGTTGATCTGTTCCTCTTTGAACCAGACTTACTGGAACAGGAAGGTACAGTAACACCCCAGTATAGTTTTATCGAAAATTAATTCAGATAAACCACTTAGGGATAAGCCCAAAACTTAAACAGATGGAAAGGGCTTGCATACCTTCTCCGAAGAAAAGAAAGCAACCGGGGAGTATGAGAAAGTATACTAAGGTTCTATAAGCAACTTAGCCTAGGCACCAAGAGAATCGATTACCTAAATCACCGAAACTCACTCGTATACTATCTTGGAAATATTCCACACAATCTTAAATGTATAAAACATAGCCTAAAGCTTCAATAAAATTTTAATACACTCGGAAAACCCAAAATCATGCATGAAGTACTAGGACCAAACGACTAGGCTACATGGCCTAGCGTAGGCCAGAATAGCGAATACTTCGCCAAAATAATACTAAGCACGAAAGGAAATCCTATGTAATGCTAAATAGCTAAAATTTATTAAAGCAAAACAACCGGGAATGTCGCTCTGACTAACTAAATTTATACCTAGCGAGCGACAGCGTCCATGACGCCTTCGGTAGGCTACGGCTCTTGTAACAAAGATTAATCCTATTAATCACTCAAAAATTTACCAAGAGCCTACATTTATACATAAAAGACATGGTACTCAACTTATCAGAGGCCGACCAAGACGGAGAAGCCATGAAAAGCAGAATAAATCCAAGATTTGCGAGAAACACAGGAAAAAACACCGAGTTGTTAAGCTACGCAAAAAGGAATACAGATGGCGCCAGGATTGGCGCCAGGCACGCTTATGAAACGGGAGATAGGGAGCCTTGGGAGCGGCTCCCCCTTTTTCTTTCCCGAATTCGTTTCTTGCCAATTGCCCCCTGCGAGACGAAATCTCTGTCAGGGTGCAGATTGCCATGTGGCGTGTCAAGAATACGTCCTCTGATATGTCGCGATGTCCCTTTCAGGAGGGATATTCGCTCCAGGAGTTAGAATTCTGGTACCTTAAGGTAAATTCTCTGGGAATATCGCCGTAGTTGTAATATACCCTAGGAAGCTACCCTATAGGAACTTCCATCAGGACGACATGGCTTGAGCCCAAATATATATATACTGTATATATATATATATATATATATATATATATATATATATATATATATATATATATATATATATATATATATATATATATATATATATATATGCCCCCTTTGGCCGTGGGGGCTTATAAATAATTAGAATAGCGCCAACGTTATCACTGCGTGTCGTGAGAGGCGACTAAAAGGGACAGGACGTGGGGGCTGGGAACCCCTCTCCTGTATCTACATCCTCTTAGACAGCAACAAAGAGATGGAGCTGGGGGGAGAGTGACTGCTTCCTGCACTCTAGTTTTGGGGTGTTTGAATGTGCGTGGATGTAGTACGATAGAGAGTAAAAGATTTGAAATTGGAAGTATGTTTAGGAATTGAAGGGTGGATGTATTGGCCTTGTGTGAGACGAAGATAAAATGAAAGGGTGAAGTGATATTTGGTGAAATGTCTGGTAGAGTGTCTGGGATTGAAAGGGGAAGAGCGAGAGAGGGTTTGGCTTTATTTCTGTGTGAATGGATGACAGGTAAAGTAGTGGAATGGAAGAAGATATCATCTAGGTTAATGTGGGTAAGGGTTAGGTTGGGTTGGGAATGTTGGGCGTTTGTCAGTGCGTATGGGCCAGGTAGTGAGAAAAGTGAAGAAGAGCGGAATGAGTTCTGGAATGAATTAACTAGGTGTGTAGAAGGACTGAGTAGAAGGAATTATGTAGTTGTCATGGGTGATTTAAATGCTAGAGTGGGCGCTGGAGAGGTAGAAGGTGTCATTGGGAAGTATGGCGTACCAGGTGAAAATGAGAGTAGTGAGAGCCTGGTGGATGTATGTTGAGCAAGAGATTTTGATAAGTAATAGCTTTTTCAAAAAGAAAGATAAAAATAAGTATACATGGGTAAGAGTGGCAAATGGAAGAGTAGTAGAAAGGGCATTAATGGATTGTGTTGATAACTTAAAGAATGATTGGAAGATTGAAAGACGTGCACGTGTTTAGGGGTATGGCTAACGGTATGTCTGATCATTTTTTGGTGGAATGAAAATTAGTTGTAGAAAAAGAGTGGGGGAACAGAGTAGGTGAATGTAAAAGGGAGCTAGTGAGGGTTGAAGAGCTAATAAAACCGGGGATAAAAAGTAAATATCAGGAAAGGTTGAAAATGACATATGACGAAGTGAAAGTAAGAGAAACTGGCAATTTAGAGGAGGAGTGGAAGTTAGTAAAAGAAAATTTTGTTGCGATTACAAGTGATGTGTGTGGCAAGAAGGTTGTTGGAGGCAGCATGAGGAAGGGCAGTGAATGGTGGAATGAAGGAGTGAATGTAAAAGTGGAAGAAAAAAAAGAGGGCTTTTGAAGAATTGCTGCAGAGTATTAGTGTAGAGAAGTAAGAAAAATATAAAGAGAAATATGTGGAAGTAAAGCGCAAGGTACGTGAGGCAAAGAGGGCAGCTGACCTGAGGTGGGGTCAGGGATTGGGTCAGTCATATGAAGAGAATAAGAAGAAGTTTTGGAAAGAAGTGAAGAGAGTAAGGAAGGCTGGCTTAAGAATTGAAGAGACGGTGAAAGATGGAAATGGGAGGTTGTTAAAAGGAGAGGACGCAAGGAAAAGATGATTGGAATATTTTGAAAATATACTGAATGTTTAGGATAATAGGGAGGCAGATATAATTGCTGTTGCAGGTGTTGAGGTGCCTGTGATGGGAGATGAGAATGAGAGAGAGATTACAATAGATGAAGTGAGGAGAGCACTAGATGAAACGAGAGTAGGAAAAGCGTCTGGTATGGATGGTGTGAGAGCTGAGATGTTGAAGGAAGGGGGTGTGACTGTACTTGAATTATTGGTGAGATTGTTTAATATGTGTTTTGTGTTGTCAATGGTACCAGTAGATTGGGTTGTGC
>NC_090734.1:54629338-54641838 GCF_036898095.1 Palaemon carinicauda
AGAATTTTTGGTTCTTTGTATACCAAAATTCAATTTATGAATTGCCAATCCTCACTGCATCAATCAATTAATTTACATTTTCACATATGCTAGTAACGCATCGTGTGTACATAAACAGTCACGGTAAAAATTAGCTTGTCCTCTCTCTCTCTCTCTCTCTCTCTCTCTCTCTCTCATCTCTCTCTCTCTCTCTCTCTCTCTCTCTCTCTGAACTTTTGGATATTGAAAAACTTTGCATGGTGCGCTGTCGAAGTAACGTAACACGTTCCGAGAGTTTGTTCCAAAGGTATTAATTCAACTTTGCAACAGGGGCAATTTATTACTGCATATCCCTCTGCCACTGAAATTTCAAAAGTTTTTCCTCTGACCAAAAAAGAGAGAGGAAAAAAAATATTTTTTCATCTACTAAATTCTTCCTAGTATCAGTGGTTTTCTTAAATAACTGTACAAGGGAGTTTATCGTAGATTTCAGTGTCAGAAACTCGTGTAAATAATAAATGAAGTAGGTTTTTTTTCATGGAATCCATAACCATCTTAAAATCGATACTACTTCCCGATAGCGTATTCTGGTCTCAAAATACAGCAAGCACAAAGAGCAAGAATACATATTGATATTGATAAACCAATTGAGATTTTTCTGTGTTTATTTGTCCATTCTATTCAAGCTACTACCAATGTAACATTTCGAATTTTAAACACGTGAAAAAGAAACTACATATTCCATATGGAAGGAAAATCGATACGATGATAAAAATGCCTGATTTCAGACAAATATCAACTTATAATAATATGAAGTTATAGATCGCAATTTTTTTTTTTAAATTATAATGATTAAAAAATTACAATGCTTATGACTACTGTATTAGAAAGTGAGGTGTAGAAAATTTTCTATTCTATAAAGTAATTGTATTTTTATTGTTTTTACACGCAAACGTGCTTTGATGATACTTTCTATTAGTTGATGAATAGTAGTAAAAAATATCATTATATATATATATATATATATATATATATATATATATATATATATATATATATATATATATATATATATATATATATATATATATATATATATATATATATATATATATATATATAAATTAATATTGATTTTCATATTTAACATAACAATGATTGATGACAAACTTCAGACTATACGATCTCTAAAAATATTTAAATTTTGCTTCAGTGTTCTTGTCAAAAACTAAAGAACTCTGTTGAAAGAGATTCTTGAATAAAACCTATCTTTATTATTAAACACCGAAGAACATTTGTAAGACTAAATTCTTAAGGGAAATACTGTTGGTATTTATTTGCGCACTATCATTCCAAAGTCTTTACGGGCTATTTACTTAGGAAATTTTATTTTGTAGTTCCATATAAATATATTGGAATAATATTTTATTATTCAAATAATTTTCCATTGTTATATATGATGATACATATTTCATATCGTGTTATGGAAATTTCATGAATGATTAATATTGAATCTAAATAAAATATATTAAATGTAATGAAGTAAGATCTGCATCGATTGATATGGAAATGACTTTACATTTGCCGATTATATTTTTTCGTTATTCACTCATTTGCCTTGAAAGCCAGTAGCCCTTTAAGCCCCCATTCACGCAGAGTTTAACTGGCTGGTCGTCTGAAGTAACAGTCTTGCCAGACACCGAGAGAACCCATGGTTTCATAACATAAGAACTATATCTACTTGATTATAACATATAAGGAAGTAGTGCTAACATGATCAGAAAAAGTAATGATTAATATTTATTTATATATATATATATATATATATATATATATATATATATATATATATATATATATATATATATATATATATATATATATATATATATATATATTTATATATATACATATGTATGTATATATATTTATATATATAATATATATATATATATATATATATATATATATATATATATATATATATATATATATATATATATATATATATATATACATATATATATATATAGTATATATATATATATATATATATATATATATATATATATATATATATATATATATATTTATATATATACATATGTATGTATATATATATATATATATATATATATATATATATATATATATATATGTATATATATATATATATATATATATATATATATATATATTCATATATATATATATATATATATATATATATATATATATATATATATATATATATATATATTCATAAATATACAGTATATATATATATATATATATATATATATATATATATATATATATATATATATATATATATATATAGTATATATATATATATATATATGTATGTATCCATATATATATATATATATATATATATATATATATATATATATATATATATATATATATATATATATATATAGATATGTATATATATAGATATATATATATATATATATATATATATATATATATATATATATATATATATATATATATATATATAGATAGATAGATATGTATATATATATATATATATATATATATATATATATATATATATATATATATATATATATATATATATATATATTTATATATATATATATATATATATATATGAATATATATATATATATATATATATATATATATATATATATAATATATATATATATATATATAATATATATATATATATATGTATGTATGTATGTATGTCTGTGTATACCTACATACATGACCAAAAGCACATTCCCCAATTTTCGGGTAGCCGACATCAGACAATATAAAAAGGGGACCTTTTTTTCTCTATATTCCTCCCAGTCTGGCTAGGGACACAACTGAGTTTGGCAGGTACTGTTCGGGTGCCACAGCCCGCCCTCCACCGTTATCCACCACATATGAAGCTTCATAACGCTAAATACACTACTGGTGCTACCTCGGCGGTCATCCAATGTGACCGGAACTGCGTCACAATCCCTCACAATTCATTCCTATTCCTAGCATGCCCTCTTGCCTCTCTCACATCTCTCCTTATCACCCAGAGCTTTCTTCACTCCATCCATCCACCTAAACCTTGGCCTTCCTCTTTTTTTTCTCCCATCAACCCTTGTATTCATTACCCTCTGTATCAGAAAGCTATTTTCCATTCTCTCAGCATGGCCAAACCACCTCAACACATTTATATCCACTCTAGCTGCTAACTCAGTTCTTACAACCGTTTTCACTCTCACTATTTCGTTCATAACCCTATCTACTCTAGATATACCTGCCATACTCCTCAGACACTTCACCTCAAACACATAAAATTTTTGTCTTTCCTTCACTTTCATTCCCTATATCTTTGATCCTTGCATCACAGTTGGTACAATAACTATCCCATTCAGAACTCTCTTAAATATTCATGCCCAACCCTCAATTCTTTACCACTCCCTTCACTGCTACAAACACTTTTTATCCTTCATTCACTCTCTGACGTACATTTGCTTCGACTCCACCATTTGTGCAACAACAGACCACTAGTACTTAAACTGATCCACCTCCTCAAGTAAGTCTCCATTTAACATGACATTCATCCTCGCACCATCTTCTTTTCTCATACATCTTATAACCTTACTCTTACCCACATTAACTCTCAACTTCTTTCTCTCACAAACCCTTCCAAATTTTGTCATTAATCGGCCAAGCTTCTCTTCCAAGTCTGCAACCAGTACTGAATCATCAGCAAAGTACAACTGATTTACCTCCCATTCATGATAATTTTGATCTACCAGTTTCAATCCTCGTCCAAGCACTTGAGCATTCACCTCTCTCACCACTCCACCAACATATAAGTTAAACAACCATAGCGACATCATAAATCCCCATCTCATTTACACTCTCACCGGAAACCAATCGCCTATTTTATTTCCTATCCTAACTCAAGCTTTTCTACCTTTTTAGAAACTTTTCACTGCTTGCAACAACCTTTCTCTAGTTCCATATAACCTCATAACATTCCACATAGCTTCTCTATCAACTCTATCATACGCTTTCTCCAGATCAATAAACACAACAGACGCCTCCTTACCTTTTTCTAAATATTTCTCGTATATCTGACTAACAGTGAAAATATGATTCATAAATCTCCTACTTCACCTAAAACCACCATATACATCTAAGATAGCATTCTCTGTTTAATCCTTAATCCTATTGATCAGCACTCTACCATACACTTTCCCAACCACACTCCACAAGTTGATATCCCCTGAATTACAACACTTATGATCATCTCCCATACACTTATATAGTGGTACAATAAAAGCACAAACACAATTTACTGGTACAACATTAAACACACACACATAACAGAAAAAACACACACACACACACACACACACACACACACACATATATATATATATATATATATATATATATATATATATATATATATATATACATATATTGTGGCGGGATATTGCAAAAACAACCCCCACACCCTTGATCACACTAACTGACAAATAGTCTCCTCTGCACAAACTTTCCCCTTACGTTATCAACTGGACTCTTGGACAAAAGGACAAACAAAACAAAACATACCCTTAATACTATATTTCTTAAAAACTAAAATCCTCAACATAAATAATCCACAATCAAATTATCAACACTTAAATATATAATAACCCTATACCATTCAAGGAGTCAACCAAAAAACCTAACGAACTTAAAATTAAACTTCACACCAACACCCAAATATGTATGATTATATATATTTATAAGGACAGAGTCTTAATCAATGGCACACTGACAGCCCTCCAAACACTGCGAAACTGTCTTTTACTGCACACAACCACACCTTTGTGGCTAGCAACACACTGTGCAGCAATTTTCCACAACTACCTCCCTAATTGGGATCCTAGATATCATATCGTCATCGTCATCATCATCATCATCATCATCCTCATCATCATCATGCGTAATCTCAATAAACAGGCCAGGTCATCAACAGTGAGACAATTCAAAAGAGCAGTCTAAACAAAATCACTCGCAGGCCTGGTCATCAAAAATAATCCACTTTCAAAAATTTTAGTCACTCCAAAGGAGGAATCACGGCCTGCCAAAATAAAAAAGAAAAACACTTACGAACACTCCTAACTGACTTAACTATCGCACTATAATCAAAGATAAATAATAAATTGTTCCTATCACTCACAAACACGACAAGCAAAGATAAACAAAACTGTACTTACTTTTTAAATAAATCAACACTTCCACGCTGGTCAGAAAAATATAAATATAATCCAGCTCTCACACAACTGCCTTAAGCTGCAGTCAAATAAAAAAAAGCATTAGCTTCGAAACATTCACCACTGTCGTAACCTAACTAAAAAGAGTAAACAAACAACCTCATTTGTACCAACAGTCTTTCTTACCACAAACAATCATTCTCTAACTACCACTTGCTCTTCGGTGCGCACCGCGGACACACAAACACACAAACACACACTCTCGCGCGATGTAGCAAAACTAAAGCAAATTAAATTCTCTCTCTCTCTCTCTCTCTCTCTCTCTCTCTCTCTCTCTCTCTCTCTCTCTCTCTCTCTCTCTCTCTCTGGATTTGGCAAAAGAAAAAAATTTAAGTAAAACAAAAATAAATCCTCCACATTCCTCCCCCCTTACTTTGCCAAATCCTTCTCACACAACACTTACATTATTTTTTTCATAACCCAGTCGCAGTCGGGAACGGGACCTCTACTCCGAGTAACTGGGCCTCCATATACTCTCTCATTCACTTCTTCCTTATCAAAATCATTCGCTACATTAACACTATTCCTATCTAAATCCCTATCATCTAATATATCATGTACAATTATATCTACCTCGTTCTCATCTAGCCCTATAATTACAATCATTTCTCTAAACAGTTCATCCATTTCATCAAAAACATTCTCAACTTTAGTAAAAGATTCATTCATGCTACTAATCATTCTCCTATCTCTCACTCTCGCATTCGTCATCCTTTCTTTTACATCACCTAAGGAAAAGCCACACACACTATAGGTATCATTCATATTCAGCCATGATTCATCTGTATTAACACATTTATCTTCCATACACACTTGCACATTTACACCCTTGTCATACTTATTTCTATTCTCACTTTTACTTATAAAATTTCCCCTTCTTTCATCTTTACTTAAAGCTCTTGTATTCTTCCTTTTCTTATATTCTACTAACACCAACTGTTTACCTTCCAGACCTAAGTCCTCATACATACTAGGTCCACCCTTGTTCCTTTTCAACCATTTACTCATCCCATTCTCTTGGATATACTCAGGTACCTCTTTCCATTTACGCAACTGGTTGTGGTGGGCCATAATATTTTCCACAATACCACCCACACACAGCTTACTCAAAACGTAACTTAATCCACTTGAACCAACTTCTAACACCTCATAGGGACCTTCAAATTTATCACGCACCTTATTTACATTCATTCTACCCTTTTCAATTACTTCTTTCATCCCTCTCTCACCAACTTTAAAGCTTTCAAACCTCTTATTTGCTTTCCTCCACACATCTCTATCATCCTCCGACACACCCAACCTCGGTCTTATTATCTTTTTAAAATTTAACACAAACTTACATGGAGACATACCCGTACTCTTATGCACTGTTGCATTGTATGCCCATAACGCTCTACCAACATACAAATCCCAATCATTATCACATGTACTCATCATTCGCAAAATTTCAGTTAATGTTCTTACAGTCCTTTCAGCCAACCCATTCGCACTTGGCATATAAGGAGTCGAATACACATGTTCAATACCCCATTTTCTTAACATCTGCTCAAACTCACATCCAACAAACTCAGGGCCATTATCACTTAACATTCTCACAGGCTTACACACACACATCGGCAACATCACTTGACCAACCATTCTTGCAATAGTCTCACTCCATTTATCCTTGATAGGTATTGCATAGGTAAATTTACTCATGTGATCAACCATAACAATCATTCCCACATGTCTTCTCGCAGTCGCAGGCAAGGAAACACAATCAATCACAAACATCTCAAATGGTTCTTTCATACGTAATCACAAAACAGGCGGATTAGCATGCACTCTCTGATACTTCCCTTTCTGGCAATCTTCACACGTAGTCGCTACATCCTTACACATCTGACTCAACCCAGGTGTAAACAATCTCTCACGCATGCATTCCCATAATTTATTCTTACCCATATGCCCATATCTGTCATGCACTAACATACACATACTTACTGCTGCATGTATTGGAAACACAGGAACATATATATCTTCATCCATTCCTTTATGTAGAAAATAAACAATATTCTTACACACAATAAGTCTCTTACTAACTTTCTTATACACCTCTAAATCAGACGGCCATTCTTCTACCTCAATACTATTCAACATACATTCACGTAACCTTTCAATTTCCTCACATTCATCGTGCATTTCTTCCACCTCCTCTTTAGTCAGTAGATCATCCTCACTCCTCGTAATATCAACCATGCCAACAAAATTCGCCATAAATACACTATTATCTTCTATCACAACTACTTCACATCCATTCTTCAGAAGCAAACCACTACCAATATCAACTGATAAATCATGCAATCTTAAAAAGTCAATTCCTATCAAAAAACAACTAGGCATCTCATTCTTTCCCATTACAATAAAATTATGTTCCACCTCCATACTTCCCAGTTTTACTTTCAAACGCACTTCTTCCCAAACTAGCAAACTTCCTTTACCTATCCCATGAATTCTCACACTCGTACATTGCCGTTTCACTTCCCAATTGTACCGCTCTATTTCCTTGATAACAGACATATTCACTAATGACACTTGCAAACCTGTATCAATTAAACTACAGTATTCATTCTCATTTATACCCACATACGTCATCATTCTTCCTTTTACACCATGCATACAAATGTTTACTCTCCTATCAATAGGGTCATCCTTATCACACCCATGGTCATCTTCGGTATCTTCTATGCTCATACCACTCTGATTCAAATCACTCGGATAATCCTCCTTCTTACTCAACAACTTGCAACATCTTTCATTACATTGTAACCTCAATATATACTCCCTTTCAGTCTCTTTATTTGCTCGGTACTGCATCGGACGATTCCACCCAAAATACAAATAAACAGTGACACCATATAACATACTTACTACCAACAATACTTTTGATAACAATTCATCCTCAAGCATACTATCCTCCTCCTTTTATGCCATTTCTTTCGATACTTCATTCCTAACACTCATTCTAAGCTCATCTATACTAGCAGGTATATCCCTATTCAAACCCTTCAATTTAACCTTATTTAACCCACACAAAATACATTTATACACCATGTCATCCCCTTCAAAACTTTGTACCACCATTAAATCTTCCGGCAACCTTTCAAAATTACTATCATTCTCGCTACTCTCTTCTATCTTACCATGCATTCTTGACATCGCATCTGCTATCACGTTCTTACTCCCAGGTACATATACTAGCTTAAAGTCAAATTCATTCAAATCCTCTATTGTCCTCGCAACTCTAGCATTCACAGACTCTTTCCTAATCATGTACACTAGGGGCTGATGGTCAGTACGCACAATAAATTTCACACCATAAAAAAATACCTTCAACGCTTTCACGCAAAACCTTATCGCAGCCAACTCCCTTTCAATCGTGGAATACCTTCGCTCAGCCTTATCAAATGCTTAACTTAAATACGCTATCGCTCTCAACTGTTCATCTCCGTTTATTCTTTGCATTTGAACCAAGCAACCACCCATACTAATCCCACTAGCATCCGTATATAACTCTAGCATACTCGCATGTTCACTATAATCGGGAAAAGCCAAAGTGACGTCTCTCGCAGCCTCTTCTTTCAAGTTTTCAAATGCTTCAATCATACACTCATCCCATTTCAGTCTCGTACTATTTCTCTTACCTGTCCACTCATTCAAAGGCTTCCCTATTCCCGAACAATCTCTGACAAACTTCCGACCAAATTCAATTAACCCAAGAAAACCTCTCAACTCACGCACTGTATGAGGACGTGGAAACTCTCTCACCTTACTCACAAACTTTTTACTCTTCCATATACCCGATTCACTCACCACATGCCCAAGAAATTCCACCTCCCCGGCCAACCATGTACACTTTTCAAGCTTAACTTTCACACCAACTTCTATCAACCGTTCTAATACTGCTTCAAGCAACTGCATGTGTTCCTCAACAGTCTCACTAGCAATCAAAATATCATCAATAAAAACAGTCACCTTCTGTCTATCAAACCCAGCCAAAGCTACATTCATCGCCCTCTGGAAGGCAGCAGGCGCATTAGCAAGGCCAAAACTTAATCTCTTAAACTGATAATGACCATTACTGCTCGAAAATGCTGTAATGGGCCTGCTACCCTCTGCCAGAGGCATCTGGTAATAGCCCCTAACTAAATCTAACTTTGTAAAAACTTTCATACCATGCATCTTATACACACAGTCAGACACTACATTCATTGGGAAACGTTCTTTAACAGTTACTTCATTCACCTTCCTATAATCAATACACATACGTAAACTTCCATCCGGCTTTCTTACAGGTACAATAGGGCTATTCCAGGCACTCTCACTCCTTTCTATTACACCCATTTGCTCTAACTCCTGGCACTGCTCTTCTATTTCTCTGGCAATAGGCGGAGAAAAATGTCGGGGACGCTGATATATGGGGGTATCATTACTAACAACTATCTTAAATTCAGGCAGCTTTGATCCCCCACAATCCTCGTCACCGCGACTCAAAACTCTCCGTCTATCTGTTAACATCCTATACAATTGTTCCCTTTCTCCCTCACCTATATTCTCATCTACATTACTTCTTTCTTTCATACTTTCATAGTCCCAATCGTCATCCTGCTTTATCTTACCCGTCATAACACGTCTCAATTTAACATACCTTTCATCCTCTACATTGACCAACGTATACATACATCCCATGCAATCACCCTCACGTATACCCCGTATTCTCTTCCTCCTTACAGTCGGCAACAAGCTCACATACACCTTCGGCTCCTGCAAATTCAAAATACCATCATACACATGCACACTTGCTTTCACCAAATTACTTGCTTCCGAACCTTCCACTACATATTCACAATTGTCACTATTGGCAATTCCCAGACTATTCGGCCATGCAACTTTTACACTGAAAACCTCACTCGCATCTTTTGACAATTTAACACCTTCTTTTGCTATTAACGGCACACCTTTCCATACCTTCGTACATACGCTACCATCTTCATTCAAATAAAATTCCCCACAAAATTTACCCTTAACTTTCATCTTTATCATATTTACACTAGGATGTACAATCAATACCGCATTTTTTCAAGAAGTTATAACCTAACAACACATCGTATTTGTCATTTACTCCCTCAACCACAAAAAAATCATTACCTTCCATCATCAGCCCCCCCAATCATAACATTTTCACGTAACTTTCCTTGCACAGACATACTTAAATTACCGATACCTTTCACTTCACCTTTACACCCCTTAAATTCACACACATCCCTTACCTTATCGTATGCATTCCTAAACATTAAATTGACACCACAACCAGTATCAATCAGACAAACTAGCTCTATTCCATTAAAATTTACTTTTGCACTCATGCAGTCATAAGCTCTTTCGCCCATCACGTCTTCATGTAGTAAACCTTCACGAACATGCATCACATTCACTCCGCACACACTCGAGGACTCACCCAGTTGAACCCTCTTACACTCTAGTTTCCCCGAACATCCTGGCTGATTTACTCCCTTCTTCCTACATACCCTAGCTACATGCCCATCTGCACCACATTCAGTACACTTACCCCGTGGCTCCTTGCACATTCTAGCATAATGACCATCCTTACCACAATTACCGCAAATCACATTTGTACGATTACTCCGACATCCACTCGCTATGTGCCCAGTCATACCACACCCGATAACATTTTATCCCTTTCTCTTTCTTGCACTCACTAATTCTATGCCCTACCTCACCACATCCAAAACAAGCACCTAGAGCCCATCTACATTCATTCTTCTTATGTCCTACTTTCCCACATCTATAACACTTCTCTTCACGGATACAACTACCTGACCTACCTTGCGGCGCACTAGCACTCCTATCCCTCCAAACATGATTCCCTTGCCTAAACCCTTCATTTGTCCTTACAGGTATTCCCACATTACTCCCCCTAACACTCCTATCTACTACACTATCAGCTACCCTCATCGGTCCTCTCATAACAGCATCTCTAGAACTAACAAATTCTGGCACACTTTCCTCCATTCCAGTTCTTACACTCACAGATTTACTTTCTTTCATACATCTATCCAACTCGTAATCCTCAACTATCTCTAAAATATCATCCCTTGTCAATCTTTCTTTCGTCCACCTCATTTTCTCCTTCCGTTTAAAATGAACAAACTCAGCCACATTCTCGGGTATAGTAGCCAAAAACTTCTTCATTAACTACTCCTTATTCTCATTTATACCTTCATCCCCATACTTCTTCCTAGCTAAAGTTTCCAACCTACATACATACATCGATATCGCTTCTCCTGCATTCATCCGTGCTTCATCAAAATCATTCTTACGCTTATACTTAACACTCCCCTTTCATACGTTTTACCTGCTCAAATTATTCTCTTTTTCACACTTTCATAATCAACGTCCCCTACACTCATTATCACTCCATACATCGTCAACAAATACCCAGTCAAATATTCTCTTAACTCCCTAGCCCAAACTCTTTTACTATCACCATACTTATCCTGACAATACCTCTCATACTCCTTGAAAAAATCATATACATCCCTACTGCTATGCTCATTGAACCTTTCACACCGAGGTACCTCTCTCATAAAGACAGTCTTACACACATCACGTTCATTCTCACTGCTATCATCACTGTCTACTCCCTTGTTACCTTCTTCCTCATTTGAATATAATGAATCCACTTCCACACTTAAATTCCTATCCTGAACCATTCCCTTCTTACCCTTTTTCTTACTTACCACTTTCACACCATTTACGATCATCCTTGCTATCATCCTGACACTTTTTCTTCTCTTTCTTTACATCACTTTTACCTTTCTTATTCTTCCTATTACATTTTTGTTCATCCTTACTATGCCTAATTCCCTTATCTTTAATCTCATTATCACTATTACTATTACTATCACTATCACTTCCTTTCCCATTATCACTAACCTTAGCCTTCTCATCCACTATCAACCCATTACCCGGAACTGAGGACACTCCTCCGACTGCACCTTCACCCATTATAGTTTTCATCATCCCCATTACTTGCCCCATCATATCTTCCATTCGTTTCTCCGTCCGTTCTTCATTCTCTCGCATCCTCATCTCAACACCCTCTTCCACTCTCTCTACAGTTCCCTGAATTTCCCTCAGTTTCTTATG
>NC_090734.1:54651838-54656838 GCF_036898095.1 Palaemon carinicauda
GACTTATTACGTCATGTGTTGTAAACATGTAATATAAAATTAGTACATATATATATATATATATATATATATATATATATATATATATATATATATATATATATATATATATATATATATATATATATATATAAATTATATATATATATATATATATATATATATATATATATATATATATATATATATATATATATATATATATATATATATATATATATATATATACTAATTATATATATATATATATATATATATATATATATATATATATATATATATATATATATATATATATATATATATATATATATATATATATATATGTATATATATATATATATATATATATATAAGTATATATATATATATATATATATATATATATATATATATATATATATATATATATATATATATATATATATATCTTAAACTTGAACGCGAATAAATGTTTAGAGTCAAAATTCCAAATCTTGAACATAGGTCCAATAAAAAAAATTTAAATTGTTCTCAAAAATACATACATCTATTCAGCTTATGTCTTAATTTTAATACCAAGGGTTCAAAATAGATACGTAAAAATGCTAAAATTCTTTTATCCTCTAAATATATCTGTGATTATAGTTATGTACTTTAGTCCTATGCGTTCCTGATTATGTTCTGATTTATGGAACAACTACTTATTTCAAATAATCATTTTGATATCCTTATCTTTTTTTTTTTAACCGCATTAACTGCACATCATTAGCCTTTTCTTTCTTGTATCTGTCAGAATAACTAACCCGTATTTCTTATATTTAAAGGTTATTGTTATATTTCGCCAATATCGAGAAATTCCGAACCAAATTTCTATCCTTTTGGGACAGCAATTACATCATCGGCGGAGGGCTTCTATATAGACACTACGATGGTTGGTGTTGCACTGATGTCACTGGCAAGACTGCAGGCACCCGCATATACGTACAAACTGGATGTCTATTCAAGAGGATGGACGACTAGATTTTCGACATTCACTTCAGTTGATCCGATTGGTTTTCCTGTTGGCCTTCAGTAGATAATACACCCTTACTCGCTCAAATTAGGCTACTGATACTGGTTAAATCTGATTTCCTTAGTATGCCTGACAGTGAAAACTGAGAATGGGAGCCTGAACAGTCCCTTACTTTTACACTTTCTCCTCATGTTAATGCTACTTCATAGTATGCTAGAATTTAGTGGATTTAGCCCTCTCGCCAAAGAATAATTGTTCACACCATTTTTTTTCTTTCTTTTTATGCACATCAGCACCACGTCTGGGCAGAGGAGCTCAGTCTACAGATGTTATGTAAGAAGAGTTGTTATCATGGTGCTGACTGAGGGTCAACTTAGTGTAGACAGATAGGAGAAATGAATGTTGTGCGTGCACTCAGCTGTACTTGTATGTCATTTACAGGCTTCCAGTTATCCTTTTTCCGAGATTCTTCCTATAATACCTTATTAAACAGGATGCTAAATACGGCTATCTTCTTCTTCTTCTTCTTCTTCTTCTTCTTCTTCTTATTATTATTATTATTATTATTATTATTGAGTTAAAAGTAATGGCTGCATCGGCAGAGTTTATGTTCTTATCCAATTTTTCTATTTTCCGGATAATTCTCTTCTCTAGAGCACTGCAATCAGCCAGCAGACTTGAAAAATTCATCAGTCGGGTGAATGACAAAATCGGGAAGACTTTTCAAGTATATTCTCACAAAATACAAGTAAAACTTTTGGTACAAAATAGTAAAAACTACGACGCGTTTCGAGGATAAGTCCTTCCTCGTCATCAGGTAGAGAGTGAGGTGGTTGCTGCAGTCGGGTGGTATTTATACCCAGGATCAGGATTACAAGTGAAAGGGCTGGAATTTTCATTGGTTTTCATTGGTTGATCGGAGCTGATATGGTATGGTGCCTGATGTACGATGATCTCGGCCGGGAATACCAGTCTGTGACGTCATCGGGGGACCTGAGTTTTGATTGGCTGAGGCGCGCTCTGAGCCAGCCAGGCTGCTCTCCCGCTCAGAAAAGTGTCCCACGTGGCTGAGATCATTTCTTACTTCGGCGTCAAAATTCGGGTTTCTTGATGTATCAATACGACGGCTTGATGGTAAATGATTAATGTTATGTAGGAGTGTTAGAGAAAATGGCTAAAAAGGGAGACCTTACTGATTGTAATACTTACCGTAGCATCACACTTACCTAAGTTGCCATGAAAATATATTTGATGGTTATTCTAAAGAGATTAAAAAGAAAGCTTGATAAAACGATAAAAGATGAACGAGCAGGATTTAGAAAAGGTACAAGTTGTACTGACCAAAATATTATTTTGAGACGTTTTATAATTGAGTGTAAAATATAGAAATCTGCTTTTTTTGCATTTGTAGACTATTAAGAACCTTTGATATTGTGCACCGGCTAATTTTATGGATAATATTTTGTTATTGTGGAATACCTCTTAATTATGTAAATTTGATTAAGTCAGTTCATGAACATAGCAAAGTAAAAGTTGAAGTTAATGGAGTCCTCTCAAATGAATTTCCAGTGAACAGCGGAGTACTCCAAGGGAATGTGTTGTCACCCGTTTAGTATATCATCCGAATGGGTTTTATAATTTTTTCAACAGTTGGAGATGGTGGGGAGGGATTAGACTGGATATATAATAGGAGATTAGTTGACTGATTACGGTTTCCTTGTTAGCAGAACACCACATGATTTGCAATGCTTGCTCACTAGAGTGCATGAAATATCATAGGTGCTTTGTCTTATGATTAATAGATGAAAGACATAGATGATGGAATGGAATATCCAATGGAAGATGAAATATCATTGGAAGGAGAAAAGATTAATGGAGTGAAACCATTTAAATAATTACGAACTATTCTCTTCAATACAGGGTCTTTAAAATTTTATTTGATGAAAGATTGAAAAAATCAAATAAGACAATGTCTAGGTTAAGTAAAATTTGGGAATCAAAAGCCCTAAAAATTGCATAGGAAAATCAGGTAATATATCAGTGCAGTGAGATTGGTGTTACTGTATGGGCATGAGTCATGGTGTGACAATGAAATAATCTACTATAGATTTAGTAGAATGGAGAACAAAGCCCTCAGAAAACGTTTAGGAGTTAAATGGTAGTACATGATTATAAATGAAACTATAATTGAGAATACACAGGTCCCATGGTGACGGGTAGATGGAGATGATTTGGGCATACTCTTCGCATTCGTCAAGAGAGAATAGTTAACGAAATATTTAACTAGTCTCCGCCAGATACGAGAAGATCTATGCAAAACGAATACTCGGACTATCTTGATTAGGTACATTAAATGTCGATAAAAATATCGCCATTTTACTGAGAAAAAAATTGTGTATTGTCTATGAATATGTTATAAATGAGCAGCAAAGCTATAAGAACAATAAATATAATAATCTTATGTATGTATTTTGACCTTTCATTTTGATTTAGATCAGTACTTATATGTTCCACATTATAGGTAAAATATAAAGTAAGACGAAAAGATATTTATGTCATCATATTATAGAATATAATACCATGATATTATTGCTTGATCTAGTCGCTACCTAATGTTTCTAGATAAAATAATAGAAGAAATCATAAAGACCACATATTTTCAGGAAAAAAATGGTTTTCAATAATGTTTTCATATTAGTTAATGTAAATAATAGATATAATAATTAGAAAATTATTTCCTATATAACTTCACATCACTCAAATATTTTTCAATGTATATAAAGCAATTTTCACAATTAAATCTTTGGTTATCTACAACATGCACATGGCTGACAAAGAAAATCTTATAATTGCTTCATACCTTCGAAACTCGGTAAATTATAAAAGAAAAAAGTGTGTGAATGCCATCGATAATATCCTGCTAAATTATCCCGACAATAATTCCCATACTGGAATCTTTCAACAAAAATTTATTAGCATACAATTCAAGAAGATGAAATTCCTAGCGGTAAATCTCGCCTAATTTGCAAATGGTTAAAACAATAAGTTACCTGCATTAGCATGTGTGCTTGTCAAGAGAGTTATCATTGCATTTGACTTATTATGCAATGCGGTCATCTTTTCTCTTGAATTTCAAATTGTATAAGATTATTCCAGACTAGATTGTATGGTGTTCTGACAGAAAATATTATCATATTCGTTCTAAGAAATATTTATGAAACTTTTTTTTTCTTAAATGGAACTAAACACAAATAATTTTCTGTAATGAACAAATAAATTTTCCATTATACAAAGGTTTTTGTAATGCGCAGAGAAAAAAAAAATACAAATATTTCGTGACAAGTTTTAAATAACACTATCTTGATTTATCTTAATTTACTTTCAGTAATTTTTTTATGTTCTATGTATCATTTAGGTGAATTCTCTAACACCATGGAGGCGCAAAAACACCAGATCTTGTTCTACAGATATGCTGATGCTCTGCCTAAATGTCAGTAAATATGTTTTCAAGCTAAGAAATAAAAAACTCTACTGTATTGTAATTCAAAGTATTTCTTTTCCCCTCATAGTCCAGGAGCCAAGGGGTATTTTCATGGCTGAGAGGTCCCTGAAATAACCAACCTGATTTGGATAAAGGAGCATTTGGGACATTATGTTTTTGAGAGTGATTTATGTGAATAATGGCAGTTTTCGAAAAAATAACAGATTTGTCAAAAAATCTGAATCACTTAAATGGCCTTATGAATGACGGATGAGGGTATTTTCGATTGCTCTAGCACTTAAGTGGATACAAAAATGGAAATGAATAAGCAAAACTTATACTTTTCATCACTTGCGTAATTAACTTCTTCATTGTGAACGTAAAGACAAAGAAATATATAAGAAACTGAGAATTTACTGATGTTCTGAATGAAATATATATATATATATATATATATATATATATATATATATATATATATATATATATATATATATATATATATATATATAATCATAATAGTAA
>NC_090734.1:54659338-54671838 GCF_036898095.1 Palaemon carinicauda
CATAAGTCAAGCAATGCAAAATAGTAGGTGGGACATTTATATTGAAATGAGTTTTGATTAATAGATTTATTTCTTTTTCTTCCATAATATTAGTAAGAGCATCAAATTTCAAAATGATGGTTTCTCAAGTGAATCCTTCCGTCAACAACTTATTAGTGATTAACATAGTAAGAAGGGTGACCTTTTAAAAAGTTCTTAATGGATATTTTTCTGGGTATACATGGTAAAAGGGCTCAACCAATTCCTTTTCTTGTTCATTTGATTATTTCTATAGGGCACGTGGTGGAAATTATGTAAGCATTTACCATGATTATTTTATACAAGACAGGAGTTCACTTTGTCAAATTACTTAAGGAGTTTGAGGACACAGCCCTAGAAAATCGAATAAACAACAGAATATAGAATGAAGACATACACCAAATATTTTGCACTAAAACATAGCATCAAGTGATACCAATAATGATAAATTGATAATTATCATAAAGTTCTTCAATAAAGTCCAAGGAACTCATGGAATAATTCGTCTCTTCCTCTGGGATGACAATCTAGATGGAATGTGAAAAAAATTGATGGTAATAGTAAAATATAAGCAATATTCCTCATCTTTATAGAGTGGCACCATGCCGTTAAGACACTCAACTTAAAATAGCCACGCATTATATCATGACTGTTGAGTTTATATGATTCTTGGACCATACAGGAAAAAAATTTCTAAAAAGCAAAAAAAAAAAAAAAATAAATAAATAAATAAATAAATAAAAGACCATTGTCAAAATAGTGATAAATAAATGTTAATTTCCTCAACTTTTTCAGGTAAGGATCAGATATTTGACCATATTGTATCAGTTTCGTCAATAATATGGGTAATATTTAAATGACATATTAGAGAGTTTGTTCTTGTTCATATGTGTAACAACAAATTCAATGGTCCCCTGTTTACGATAGAATCCGTTCCAGAATTTTTGTTGGAACATAACCAATAAAAGATTTCTCACCTCCAACGAATACCTAAGATCTATCTCTGGTGAAAAGTTTCTTAAAATCTGTGAAGTAGTTTTCATATAGTCCTGTCCAGAGGCCAAAAAGTTAGTAAATAATCCAGAATCTGGTTCAAGTTCCGAATCATATTTTTATTTTAATGGTGTCGGCCATGACTGGATATCTATCTGTAGTGGACATTTTGTCAAAATCCATCGACTAGTTTTGACAATATCTTTAAAATGCAAAAAATACAAATCTGGGTCCGGATTATCTCTAAAATTTAAGGGGTCTTTCATTACCTAAGATCTATCTCTGGTGAAAAGTTTGTTGAAAGGTGTAGAGTAGTTTCGACGCATTCCTTTCCACAGACGCATAGAAAAATAAATGATTAAATAGGCTAGAGTATGGATCCAGATCCTCTCAAAAACTTGTGTGGGCTGGCCGGAATGTCAATATATGGTGCTATAGAAAGAAAAAAAAAATCCTGAAAAAAAATTCACTGCGTTATGTATAGCAATGGAGAAGGCGTGTACGAAATATTTTGTCAAAATACCTCTTACTTTCATTGTTACAAAGTAATTAGTAAAAGTAACTCAATAAACCATAAACATTATTCCCTACAAGAGAATGCACTATCTCTTCTGTTATCATAAATTTTTATGTATACTAAATTTTTGAGGTGAAAGAAATTGTAAACAATGGCGTCTGTTTACCTTCTACGAGTCGAAGACTATCGTAAATTAAGAAATATATACCCTTGACCCTTGAGTCCTAACACAAACGTGAGAGATTGTACATGCCTGAGTACATGCCTCTTTTTCGGCAAGAATTTTATCATGTCAAAGAGGAAAAGACAATTTCAACATCTTGCTAACATAAGGATGAAGAAAATTTGCTCTAATAAGAATTCAGAAGAGGGTAATCTCGGTAGTGTAGAGAGAGAAAGTTTTGTGGATAGGGTAGTTGATGTCAAGCCTCACAGGAGCCAAGAGAAGCAAGATATTGAGCAAAAGGATCATCGTTTATGATTAAATTATGATAAATAACTTTGTTTCCTTTTATTAATACCCCCCAAAAAGAACACACAATTCATAATAATCGTGATTTATTAATATTGTCTTTGTAATAATACAAAAATAATATTTGAACGCCAGTATCTCAAAACTATACCTATTGACCTTCAAATTCGATAGTCTCCATTTTTTTTAAAGCTATAGCATAGAAATTTGGTGAATAACTTAAAAATACATTATAAAACAATAAAATGAGGGCCTATTTTCACCATAATGAAAAGAATTCATATTTGGCCAAAAAATTACTTGTAGAAAAGAAAATCTTCATATTACTGGAGGTCTATATCAGGTCTATATAGGCTAGTAATCCCATATCTTAGTAATAATTATCAAGGGATGGGATAGAATTGGAAAAACATTAAATTTCAGGATAAATTGCCATGGCGTCGCAAAACAGAAGGCCAGAGGCAAATATCCTAGGCAGTTTGGAGATGTCCTAGTCACCTTATTAAATGGTATGAATGTCGAAGTCCTGTCATTAAAACTCGTCATTAGCCTGCCGGCTCCCTTAATGGAGTTGTCCATGACCTGAGATCTCCTTGTGGTGAAATTTTGTCAAAAGCCATAGTGTAGTTTTGATTCTGTCATTAAATTGACAGTAAACACAAATTTAGGCAAATAAAAAAGAAAACAATAATATTGATCCTGATACGGATCATCTAAAAGTTTAATGGGGTTATCCCTGACCTAAGATCTATTCGTGGTGAGATTAAAATTCGTTGAGAATTTTTTATCTTTGAAATGTCCAAAAAATCTAAGTACAGTACTAAAATCTTAATCGTGACCCGAATCACCTGCAAAATTTAAAGTGGTCGACCATCACCAAAGATCTATCTTAGGTAAGAATTTTGTCAAAACTGAATGTGGTCGTACATGAGCTAAGATCTATCTTTGGTAAAAATTTCATCAAAATCTGTCAAGTAGTTTTTACGTAATTCTGTCCACAGTCACACACAAATGAGAAATTAAATAAATACATAAACTAAAATCTGGATATGGATCTGGCTCACCTCAAAATTTTGATGGAGTCGTCCATGACCTAAAATCTATCGGTGGTGAAAATGTTGTCGAAATTGGTCGACTAGTTTTGGCATTATTTGCAAAACAGCGAACAATGGAAATCTGGGACCGGATCCAGATCATCTCTAAAATTTAATGGGGTCATCCTTGACCTAATATCTATTCGAGGTGAAAAGCTTGTCGAAATCCGTCGAATAGTTTTGACATAGTTCCGTCCAAAGATTCACAGACAAATAAATAAACTAGAATCTGAATTCGGAACCGAAACATCTCCAAAATTAATGGGGTTGTCCATGACCTAGGATCTATCTGTGGTGAACATTTCCTCAAAATCCACCTAGTAGTTGTTAGTTACCTTTGAAAAGTCGAAAAAAAATGGATCTAGATTCCGGATCAAGATTCGGATCATCTACCAAATTCAACAATGTTGTTCATTACTTTAAGATCTATTTTCGGTGAAAATTTTTTCAAAATCCGTAGTCTAGTTTTAACATATTCCTGTCCACAGAAATGATGAAAAATACAAATCTGCATATAGTATTTGGATCCAGATCTAGATCATCTTTGAAATTCAATGGGGTTGTTCATGACCTGAGATCTATCTGCTGTGACACCTTTATCAATCAATATTCATGGACTTCATTTGACGTAATCTTGTCCACAGGCGCACAGATAGACAAATAAATAAACCAACTCGATCACAGAGGCTTGACGGAGTACCATAAATTACGATATTTGATAATGTCCTCAACTTCACAATTGTGTATAATCTCCTACAAAAAAAAAAAAAAAAAATCATAATCAGTAAAAAGAGGAAAGTATTATCATAGAAGAAGTATGTTCTTAATTTATTTATCACTCACTCTGGGCCTTAGGTGGGAAGCCTTTTTGGGTGATCAAATGAGACAGTTCCAAAGAGTATAGAATAACAAAAATCTAGTGAAAACTTATCCCTATTTAGTTGAGAGCTTTAATACCTTGATATGTTTCCATTATTAAGTACGTAAGGAATTCAACGAATTTCAACAATGTCATTCACTCTTCTATTTTAAGACAACCCTTCATAAGGAAAAACTGGTCATAATCTCTCTGGCAGTTTCCTGCAGTATTGAGTTTACCCATTCATAGTAGATAAAGGTGGGTACAGACAAGAAGTTTTCTTCCTTTTCTTACCCGAGGTTAAACTACATAGGAAACGAAAATTCATAGATGCCGGAGATATTTTCTTTCTTTTTGTAGCAGAGAATGTAAAATGTCAATATACCCCTTAAGAGTAAGTAAAGCCCTATTCGTAGAAAAGGACAATGTCATGCACTCAACATTTGTAAGTAGTACCCAAGGATTGTACAGCCAGGGTAAAAGAAAAAGAAAAAAAATAACTTCTATTAGCTGATCGTACCCATTTTAAGTCTTGTTTTTTTCCATTGTATGAAACCACCAAATCATTACAACAAACCGTGTTTGTGGCATAAAACTATAAATGTATCTGAAATGCAAATAGACCGACAATCGGATTGACAATATCGTTAACTGGATCCAGACGTTAGTGTATAAAAATATATGGCTTTTTTATATGAAATACACGTCTAAATGAGCAAAATTCCCAATATATATATATATATATATATATATATATATATATATATATATATATATATATATATATATATATATATATATATATATATATATATATTATACATATATATATATATATATATATATATATATATATATATATATATATATATATATATATATATATATATATTTATATATATATATATATATATATATATATATATATATATATATATATATATATATATATATATATATATATATATATATATATATATATATAAATATGTGTGTATGTAAATATATATAGAGATATCTATTCATGTAACTATATATGTATATATATGTATATATATATATATATATATATATATATATATATATATATATATATATATATATATATATATATATATATTTATATACATGTGTATATATATATATATATGTATATAATATATATATACATATATATATATATGTATATATATATATATATATATATATATATATATATATATATATATATATATATATATATATATATATATATATGTGTGTGTGTGTGTGTATGTAAATATATATAGAGATATCTATCTATCTATCTATATATCTAACTATATATATATATATATATATATATATATATATATATATATATATATATATATATATATATATATATACTTATATATATATATATATATATATATATATATATATATATATATATATATATATATATATGTATATCTTTATGGAGCTGGTGTAGCGCAGAGTAATAATTTATTCAAGCATTTTATTTATGTTTTCATATGTGCACTGAGGAGGTGAATATTCAGCTCTCAAGATGAGCTCATATCATTTAGGTATAAACTTGTTATGTAAGTTATATAAGATTTTCCTTGTTGATTTATCTATATTCTTTGTTCAATTCAGTTAATGTAAATTTAGGTTTTTTTTTTTTTTTTTTTACTAATTAACTCCTCCTTTCTAATATTTTTGTTACAGTCTCCCATCACCCATTTAAGAGTTTTATATGTCCCTCTGACATATGAACAAGGGCTTATTCAAAGGTTTTTATCTTTTTATAAGGTTTTGCTTCATGTTTGAGTGAAAATACACAATTATTATATTTCCCTGTGTTTTGGAAGGATCTCGAAAATCTTAGTGTTAGATTGTATCTTTTTTTATTTCTGAGAATGGTAGGTGGGCGGGACTGCTGAGAGAGATTTGCCGCACAGTGATGAGAATTCTCCTGTTCAATATGTGATGGTAGGAAACTCTGGCGTCGCTGCTAGCGAAACTTCCCCACTTTCCTAGATCTTTTAGAAATTTTTTTAATTAGGTAAGTTTTATATATAAGCAACCCAAGGGATGCATACATCAGGTGGAGAATTCCATCTTTAAGTTATAGCACTCTCTCCCCTCTCTTTTCCCCCAATGACTTCCGTACTAGCCGAATGTATTATTTAAAAATCTTCAGTGCGATCTAAAAGTTTTGGTGTGCTGGGTTTTTGTAAACATCGTGAGTACTTATAGAAATTCTCTTAGAATTTTATAATTGCGCCTAGAGAAACGTGAAAGGTGTTTTTATCGTGATATGGTTATCTATTTTTAATAAGTATCAGACCTATATTTTGGTGTAAAATTTAATTTCAAGAGGAACTAGTGATTGTATTATTTTCTTAAGTATTATTTCTTTTGTCTTAGTCTAATGTTTATTCAGATTTCATATTTTGAGTCAATTGATTAGACAACTTTCAGAGTGTAATATTTTTATCCTAATCTAAGTTTTCTTCAGACTTAATATTTCAAGTGATATATTTTTTATGTAAATTCTTTGAGAGTGTTGTATTTTCTATAGCATATTTTTATTTTTATGAAAAGTGTATTATTTCAATCACCAATGTTTATATCATGCTTGATCGTACACCGTTAAAGAATCGAAGTAAGAGGTAGTTTTAAATAAATCGTAATAATAACCACCAAGTTTTTTCTTTTTTTTTACTGTACTTGAGAGACCTTTGCATATTCATGTCTTAATATATTGATGTCTGACGGTTATATAAATGTCTCAGAGATTGGGTATTAATATTTTCAACTGTAACAGATTTAATATAAAAACAAGCAGGTGAGTTTGGAACTCAAGATGTTGTATAGCTTGCCAGCCGTATATATATATATATATATATATATATATATATATATATATATATATATATATATATATATATATATATATATATATATATATATATATATATATATATATATATATATATATATATATATATATATATATATATATATATGTGTGTGTATATATATATATATATATATATATATATATATATATATATATATATATATATATATATATATATATATATATATATATATATATATGTGTGTGTATATATATATATATATATATATATATATATATATATATATATATATATATATATATATATATATATATATATATATATAATATCTTAGTTCCTACCCACGGGACAATATTGCAATATATTTTTTGGTGCGCAGACCTAGGATAGAGCGAGTGTGTTTTAAGTATTGGTGTTAACAGGACCGTGTTTTGATTAAAGATTTGAGTGTTACTGTGTTGATAGGATTTTGTGTATTGTTATGATATATTTTTGGAAGAGGTATAAAAATATCTGGTAAAGTATAAGATGTCACAGTTTAATATCCAAGAGTTTTTGAATAACCCAAATATTTAGGAATTATCCGAAGCTAAAGTAACTAAAGCTCAGTGGCTCTCTATTTTGATTAGATGTGGTTGGCCATGCAACGAGTGAAATGATTAAAGCCCAAATCAATTGTTTAGCCTTTGAAACGTTGTTAAACTCGGGAAAGTTGACTGAAGAGAATATTGTAGCAGCTCTTGAACCATTTGAGAAAGGTAAGGAATAGTTTTTAGGAAGCAAGGACTAGTTGACCCACAAACTGAAGGCATGAAAGCAGATAGGGATATAGAGGCTGAGATTTGACGAATTGCAGGGGAGGAGAATCTGCTTAAGTTGAAGATGATGGCAGAAAGAAAAGAAGGAGGGATAAGGCAGGAAGAAATGGAAGCAAGACCAGAAGAAAGACAGACAGAAGATACACGACAAGCGAACGAAATGGAAGCCAGGCGACAAGAAGAAGAGAGGGAAGTCGCAAGACATGCGAGGATAATGGAAGAAAAAGAGAGGGAACGAAAAAAAAGGAGGTGGAAGAGGCAAGAGAGATTGTATGATAAGCTAAGGATTTTGATCTGTTGAATTCCCGTACAAAGTCGGCAATGCAGACAGAGCCAACCCCTGCTATTCACGATCCGGTGTTTAATGTGTCAGATGCCCAGTAATTAATTCGAAGGTTCACAGAAGAGGCTTCAGAGGAGTTCTTTGATCCTTTTGAAACGGTTCCCACGACGAAGAAATGACCTGAAGATAAATGGTCTGTCTTGTTGCTGAATATAATCTTTGGGAAAGGCCGCAGTGCATGCCTTTATTTATCTCAGGACCGGAGGAAGGAGTATAAAGAAGTGTAGAGGAGCGTACTGCAAGTATATCGGATGACCCCTCAATGTTATAATGGATAGTTCCGGAGTTTGAGAAAGGACTAAAAAATTACTTTCCTCGACTATGCATATAAGGTACGACAATGTTTTGAGATATGGGCAGAGGCTACTAACATGAAGGAGATGGCTGATTTAGAAAAAAAAATAATACTAGAATAGTATCTATGAGTAATTTCTGAACAAATTGGATGGTACTTAAGAGAGAGAGAGAGAGAGAGAGAGAGAGAGAGAGAGAGAGAGAGAGAGAGAGAGAGAGAGAGAGAGAGAGAGAGAGAGAGAGAGACGCTTCGCTGTGTGAAGATTATAATATTTTCAGTCATAAATTCTCCTCGGGCATGAAGTTTCAACCGTCTCTCCGACCAAGTCTCAAGTATTTGTCGAACTATGAACACCACTTCAGTGATATTTTTTCATGTAAATTCTTTCAAAGTGTTGTAACTTTTATAAAATATATTTATTTTGGTGAAGAGTGTATTATTTTAATCACGTGTTTATTTCCTGCTCGGGCGTACCCTGTTAAAAAATGTTTTGTTTAGAGTTTACTTGAGAGGCCTTTTGATATTCTGTGTTTTATATGTTGCTGTCTTGGGGGTGTATAACTGTCACAGAGCTCGGGTATTGATATTTTCAAGAGGTGGTATAACTTACCAGCCGTAATATGTATAATATAATTTTTTTGTTCCCAGACACGGGACCATAGTATATATATATATATATATATATATATATATATATATATATATATATATATATATATATATATATATATATATATATATATATATATATATATATATATATATATATATATATATATATATATATATATATATATATATATATATATATATATATATATATATATATATATATATGTATATTATATATATATATATATATATATATATATATATATATATATATATATATATATATATATATATATATATACATATATATACATATATATATATATATATATATATATATATATATATATATATATATATATATATATATATATATATATATAACGCAGTTATTTGTAAATATGGTTAATATCCATGTGTAACATGTCTTTGCCATTCATATCTTATTCACATATCAAGCTTTATCCTTCTTTCCTCATTAGAACCACATATATATATTTGTATGCCGTGATGTCTACGTTCTATCTAACGATTGGTGAAGCATCACATAAGCAGCCATAATATCCTGTTCCCATATCTCATATTTAAACTAAGCGCCGGTACTATCTTTCAATAGAAAAAATCATAATCAGAGTCTTTTAGTTAAAATTTAAAAAATTCAATTAAGTATTTGTTACAAATGATATTGGCTTCAACGACCTTCGATGTCAGGTTGCCGGAAACCTTCCAATATACCACAGTTTCTAAGACTTGAAAAATACAAAGTAAAATCAACCCATAACTCATATGATTACCCACTTTTTATTCTTTTATGGGAAGTGACATGAACTTATGTTGGAAATTCAAACTTCTAGCAATTGCTATATAACATTTAGTCGTGGTATGCTATATGAATTACAAAATATAGATATAACACCTCTTACTTATCAGCTCCTCGATAAAGATGAGAATTATCATATAATCAGGAACACAACCATCTCTTCTGTATTAACTATATAGAAAACAGAATGAATTTAATTTGTCAATTCTTTAAATATCCCACCAGTTATAATAAAATTAATAAAAAAACAGAATTTCTATGTCTGATAATGTATCTTCTCATTTAATTATATTTATTCTTAATCTAAATATTGTTATTATTGGAGTTTTATATTTTTTTAGCTACACTGAAATAAATATTGATTTTACCATTAAAGAATTTCAATTGCCCATTCTTTGAATTGTAAACATAATTCTTTCAGTATTATAAAGAAAGAACAAGAAACATCAATATTTTTGATAGTCAAAATTATTAATAGGAGTGAAGAATATCATAAAATAAGTACTGATATTTTTACTATGTTACGCAAAAAGCTATAAGTATTTGTTTGAATAAGCAAGCTTATCATGTATATAGTACGTAATTTAATTAATGAAAACTAGTTATTTTTTTTAGAATTTGGAAGTAAGCCTTTTTTTTTCTCCAAGAATAAACTTTCAGGACACGTTTTTTACAACACCAAAGCTAGAAAGGATTGATTCTTAGATGTTAATGTATCACTTTTGCAAAGAAAGAAATATTTTCACTTACTGCATATAGGCAATAGCTCATAGCCTTGGTTTTGGATTCTGGATATACCAAACTTTAATCGAAGTACTTTTTTTTTTTTCTCGAGGAAATCTGGAAAAAAGGAGAGAATTTACACTTTTTTTATAAAAAAGACAGGGGAAAAAAACATCTAAAACATATTACCCATAAATTTTAAATTTTAGACCAAAAATGAAAGCCAAACTTCATGTTACAAAGTGCCCTAATAATCAGGAAATGTACTTCCATTGATGTTTTTTTTTATGGAAATTTTTCGAAATAACCCATTACAAAGCTTAGAAAAAAATGTATGTTCAAGTCATTATTTTTTAAAGTTTTTTTATCTGAAGTAATTTTTCTTTAAAATCTACTAAAAATAGGCATTACGTTAATGGTAGAGAAAGGCGTGTCAGTTTATTAAAATAACACAGGGATGCGACAATGCTGGACCTCAGTCTCACAGAAGCTATGAAAATATCAAATGAATGAAATAATTATTCTGAAAAGTGTTATTATCTCTTGGATATCCGTTATTTTAAAAATTTCCAGCCAAAACTTTTATGTTTCATTGCTAAATGATATTTTTCTATTATTAAAAATCAAATTCAAAATAAATAAGAGTATATATATATATTGAAAGGGTAAAGAGGGAAATAGGGCAAGACAAATGGTTATTGGAAAAGTTAGTGACAATGTTTTAGTAAAAGAACCGGCAAGTGCTGATAGAGAGAGAGAATTGCCTACCAAAAAGATATCATGCATATGTTGAAACTCCATTAAAAGAGGATCCTGGTTATGAACGTATCAAGGTAGATGCCATGGCTGATACTGAAGATGTTAAGACAGGAAAAGAGGGATTATGAATATGAAAATATGAGGAAACCCTTAGGGAAGGAAGAATTATCCTAAGATATCTGCCATTTGGAGACTCCACCACCAGTACACTCCTTTAATATGCCCTAAGGAGGACAACGCATATCTCAAGCAGTCCATTCAGGTTCTTCCACGTTATTTTTTTTTTTTTTTTTTTTTTTACAGAGCCTCTTCTATACATCATGCAAAATAAAGTATAGGCCATATACATTTGGTGCATATATGCAGATTCTATAACGTGAATGACATTTCAAACTATTTAAGTACAAGACTTTTATTGGAACAGTTGACTCGTGCAAACTAAAGATGCTTTGGAAATAAATAAAATTTAAATACTTGAGGCTCTCTTATCAGTAATGTTACACAGTTGCTTTAAGGCAATGTAAGTAGTTCAACACGATTAAAAAGTGGAATACACAGAGGGATAATTTTGACAGGTAGATTATCCATGAGAAAGGTTTGAGTTTTCATATCTTGAGGCAACATATACTGCTAGATAAAATAATACTAAAGTAGGAAGAGCACCTCTTAATAAACATATATACACAGACGAAGGCATATCATCAAATTCTACTCTCTGTGTAAGGCTCAGTTGGGTTATGTCTTTATAGGGGAGCTTCTTCGTCTATGTACGATATTCATCTCGGTATCTTAAACCCTGAATTGGTTTGACTTGTCGCATATGACCACTATCTTACGTCAAAAATAAAATTGTATTCCTACATACCTTTTTGCGGACTAATATTGGGTGATATCGACCTGGAAGACGTCAGTAAACGGCAATTTTTACCAGTGGGAGGATGCAGTCATATCGACCTCTCTCCTTTGTCATATTATTGAGTTCCCTTGTGGTCGACTTTGATGTAATTTGACAAAAAGTAAGGATTTTACATTTAATTTTATTGTGCAAGTATTTAGACTTGTATGAATCAGTGTTGTTGGAGAGTATGTGAGAATGGTTGGTAATCGTATGGATGAGGTTGATAATGGTAGAGGTGCCCTATAATACCATGTAGCCATTTTTTCTCGCAGTGCTACTTCTGCAATTGTTAAATATTTCAAATTTGTTTTTGCTCTAGTTTTATAATTGTACGATGAATGGCTATTGGAATATGTTTGAAAATGGTAGTTAGAGCGTATGAGTGAGGTTGATTCTGACAAAAATG